>NW_015114043.1:141171-156152 GCF_001443285.1 Poecilia latipinna | reverse complement strand
CGGGGGAAACTCAGATGCAACAGCAAACTGAGAAACAATCGAAGCACGTAGAATCATGCAAAGATAAGAAACAAGCGAAGGTAAAATGCTGTACAACATTTAGTTATTTATAACTGTAACGTGCAACCGAGTGTCTTCAGAAAATGCGCATGTTGTGTTTGAGCAACAAAAATACAGCAGACTTTGTGTTTTAAATGTCTTCCATGACTGTATGCAACCTTGTATGCAACCTTAAATGTAGTACAAACCAGACAGATATATCTACAAACTTCTCACCTGGCTGGAGAGCAGCAGCGGCGTCAGCTGCGTCTGCGTCGGTGTTCACCGTGGGGCTCCGTCGTCTCCCAAGCGGCTAACGAGGTTTTACATACGCTCCACTACTGACAAAAACGACTCATTCCTCACGGCTCCATCGAGCTGCTGCTGAATATTGAAATCCGAAGCAAAGAAAAAAGCCGGCATGTTAACGGCTTGTTTGTATCTTCCATCACTTCCGTGTTGCAGCGAGTTTCAAACGTTGCGCCTTCATTTTTCTTCTCTCTCCGCTGCTCCGTCTTGTCCACGCCCTCAGCCAATCAGTGAACAGCAGCGAAGCTTGCGTCACCTACCAAACCAGGGCCGGCCCGGCTGGCCCTGCTCTGAAGCAGGACCCTAAAAAGCAGGGCCAGCCCCGTTGAAAAGGGCTGGTGGAAACGCATTTAAAGCGAGCCGGCCAGTGGAAAAGGGGCATAAGAGTTGCAATCCTGGCCCTCGAGGACCAGGATTGCCCACCTCTGGTTTAGAATCATATTTCATGCTTTTTCCATCCAGTAGCCAGTAGGTCTGCAGCCTGAAGCTTTTTGGACCTTCCACAATGCCTTTTAATACCTTTAACCAAAAATGATAAAGAATCAACCAACGTTGTTAAATATGGATATCATAATAAATGCAGTTTTCAATATAAATTCCTCTTTTGTCATGGAATAATTGCACTGAATTTACACAACAGAAGATGATTTTTAGATTATTATTATTTTTTTGCTTTTAGATTGGAAGCACTAAATATATATACCCTATATTCACAAAGTTTCACATTTTTCTTTCTTCCAAAATCTAGACATTTTTAAAGGTTCTTTAAAAATGACAGCTGAATTCCTCTAGTAGATATTTATCTTCTTTACAAAAGGTTATGTAATATTTCTGATAGAATAAAACAAATTAGCATTTCTTTCCCTAAACCTACAGAAAGCTGAAAGTCCTTATGTTAACGTATTTTTATTTCTCCAGCTGCTGAACGCCATCCAGCTGTTTGGTGCCAATCTGGATGACTACCTCCACTTATTGCTGCCTCCTATTGTCAAGCTATTTGATGCCCCTGATGTGCCCCTCCAGGCTCGCAAGTCAGTATTGCAAATGGCGGTTCTCATTTAGTTTTATTGAATGGCTTATTGCAATAAATGAAGATAATATTACAACATGATTACACTGTAGATGTTATGTGGTATGTGTATGTTAGCCCTTTGAGGGTTGTTTGTTTTAAAGGCACATCTAAAGGTTGCAAGACTCCAGCTGCGTTTCCATTGACCATAATTTTGTCCAAATTGGAATTAAGAAACACTGCAATTTAGAAAAACTCCTCACTTTTTTTTTTTATATAAGTTTTTGCTCTAGCATGTCATGGTTTTTCAGCCATATGGAAATTTATGTATTTCATAGAGCTGCAGTGGAGACACTTTTTTTTTTACAAGTCACGCCATGTGAACTTTATCAGCAGCAGTGCCCTGATTTTAGGCATTTGCCTCTTTGAACAGTGCACAGCCGGCTCCATGCATCTCAGCTCATCAAAAGTTCAGTTAGTAATTTGAAAGTGTTGAATCCATAGCTCTTCTGTAAAATTACAGACTATCATATAAATATATATGTAGGTACTCGTATGGTGCTTGTCACACCAAAGCCTGAGTAAGATTTCCTGAACACACTGAAACATGAATCTCTTGTAAGGATCGACGTTTGTTGCCCCCATAATTTTTAATGACTCATCACGTGAACAAACGTATTCACATTTGATTTTAATTTAATTTCTTATTTAATGAGAACACTGCGATTGCGAAATATTTTTTTGACGTCAGCTGAATGTGGACATTTAGTGCATACTTGTAATAGAAACGCAGTAACTCTTAGACTGGTGTGTGACACCTCTATTTTTACATGTGTTATACTTTCAGATGCTTCTCTATTTGTCTTTGCATCTTTCAACATCTTGCCAACATATTTCCTCGTTTTTCTCTGGGTCAGGGTTGCCCTGGAGACGCTCGACCGACTAACGGAGTCCTTGGACTTCACAGACTATGCTTCCCGCATTATCCACCCGATTGTTCGGACGCTGGACAGCACGCCGGAGCTGCGCTCCACCGCCATGGACACCCTGTCCTCGCTGGTGTTCCAGCTGGGGAAGAAGGTAGTCGTGTTAGCCTCCAAAGCTCCCGGTAATTTCAGCTCAAGCTGAGGCGAGGCAGCGCTCAGTCTGCATTACTTCCTGCCAGACTGCTTATGTCACCGAATGGTTTCCCAGTGGGGAGGCAATGTTTATGAGGGGATGAGGTCACTTGTAGCCTCTCTTCTCCCCACAAGCCCTCTAGTTTACTCCCAAAAACACTTGCATTGTTTTGAGGTGTGACCTTTGTGCCGCCAGCGCTGTTTTTAGCTCTGTAGGCTTCAGGGAAATCCTTTGGTCTGCGTTTATCTTGTGGTTGAAGTTGCAGACCAAACCAGAAAATCCACAGATATTTTTATTTACTCTTTCTTGTTTCCAGTACCAGATTTTCATCCCTATGGTGAACAAAGTGATGCTGAAGCACCGGATCAATCACCAGCGCTACGACATTCTGATATGTCGCATTGTGAAAGTGAGTAGCTTCCGACATATTCACATTATTCATCGTTAAGCGCTCTCATGCTCCCATCTGATTTGAATATTTACTTTCTCTGTTACACCAAATGCCTCCACATGATTTAAACATGAATGACATTATAATAAAATAAATATGTTGCGTCCAAACTTTTGTTTATAAACAGCCTCGATGGGAGGAAATATCCTTCTGCACTCATTCATAAAACATGTTTTGTAGCTTTGATCAACGGTTTGAATGTGTGTGGGCTGTTTGCGTGTGGCCTCTGTGTGTGTTGTTTATGATAGGGTTACACTCTGGCAGAGGAGGAAGAGGACCCTTTAATCTTTCAACACCGGCAGATTCGGGGCAACCAAGGCGACGCTCTGGTCAGCGGCCCCGTAGAGCCAGGCCCCATGAAGAAACTCCATGTTAGCACGACTGCACTCCAGAAGGTGGGCGCTTAGCAGTTTCCTTCCTTCAAAAGCGACACATTCCTATAATGAAAGATTGCAGCGCTTAGAGCCCAGTGTTGTTTACTGGACTCTCTGCTGGTGTTGATGTCACACCTAGTAAACAGCTCTGACTGAAAGGCCTCAGTTTATTTCTTCTCAAGAAATATGAATCAACAAATTGGCGACTAGTTGAAATGAAAAACCTCATCAAAACGAGCAGCAGAGCTGAATGGCTTGCAGGTGCTTACTTTTGGAGCGCACAGGGGTCACGGCACAGTTCAAATGTGAGGTCTGGAAAAACTGATGCTCCCACACAGTTCCCAGTCAGCTTTAAATCCTTGCTTTTTTCTTTTCTAAGGCCTGGGGTGCTGCTCGGAAAGTGTCCAAAGATGACTGGCTGGAGTGGCTGAGGCGTCTGAGCGTTGTCCTGCTCAAAGAGTCGTCCTCCCCGGCTCTGCGATCGTGCTGGTCTCTGGCACAGACGTACATCCCTCTTGCCAGGTACAGCGTGACTGACACGTCTACTTTTCAACCTCTACTTCCTCCACAAAGTAATGCTCCTCTTTCTTTTCTGTGTGTCTGGTTTTTCTTTTTTAAAACTTTTAACGTCTGTGATAAACCACAGGGAGTAAAAACATATCCATAGTGTTTTTTAGGGAAAAGACACAAGTAAGTTTGAATTTCTGCCTGCAGTACAGCTGCAAAACCTTGTCACATCTGGCTGTACAATGATCCTATAGATATACAGCTGTGTGTCTGCACTTGTTTATAAGTTTGAATGTATGTATTTTGTGTTATCTGCTATATGGGTCTTCGGATGGAAATTAGCATTAAGCTAAATCCGGTATATTTACGACAATATTGGACGTTCATTAGTATGCACACTCTCATGTTAAATAAATTAATCAACCTTAAAAAGTCTTAAATTTGTGTGCCTAAAATTAAGGCCTTAAAAAGTCTTAATTATCTGCAGAAAATATAAGTTGAGCATAAATATGTTAACAGTGGATCTTCCATTTTGTCATAGCAAAACTATTTTATATACATTTTTTTTTATTTTTTTTTTTTATTGTGGGACATTTCTGTCAGTCAAAAGTATTGAATCACATCAAACATCTTCATTGAATTCTGTGGCTCCAGGCTAACATCAGCTAGCTGCTAATATCCCCCTGCTAGCTCGATGGCTTTTCTTTCATGGACACAAAGGGTTCAGTTGTTGGTTTGTTTGTCATGCAGTGAGATCCCCCATCTACTCCCCAAATTTACATTTACTGTAAATATGGGGATTAGGTGGGGGATCCTGCCACAGCAGGAAATAGACAGGAAATAGTCCTGTTGTGGCAGGACTGTTTGCCACAATAGTTCGATCAGATGTTTGTGATCAAACTATTTCATGAGTTTGGTCACAAACATCTTCATTGAATTATGTGACTCTAGGCTGCTAATGTACCCTTGACGGCTAACCTTTTCTGCCTCTATCATGGACACTAAGCCGGGTTCACAGTTTCTGCTATACTTGATCTTGATTGTAATGCAGCAACATCCCTTAAATTTACAGTTTTAACACTGGTTAGCCTTCTTACTAGTTCCTGCTTCTGCAAAATACTTACATTTTCATGTTTACTAAGATTTTCTTTTCTTTAAACTAAATCCAGCTGTCTTTTCTGAACTTCAGAGACCTGTTCAACGCTGCTTTTCTGTCCTGTTGGTCGGAGCTGAGTGAAGACCAGCAGGATGAGCTTATCCGCAGCATCGAGTTAGCTCTCACCTCTCAAGATATAGCCGAGGTGACGCAAACGCTGCTTAACTTGGCAGAATTCATGGAGCACAGTGATAAGGTAAGCAGGAAAGTGCATAAAATCATACAATCCCTTTTCATATCTTCATTCTTGAATCATGCGCTTTATACTCTGGACATACAGTCCTGAAAATACGGTATTATGAGAGTACAGGCTACATTATTGTATTCCTGTATTTTCCCATACACTGAAGGAGAGTCACATTGTTTTTACACCAGATAGTTTGGTGAACTTGATTCAATTGGGAACCAAAGCTACAATATTTGTTACATTTTCAGCTCCTGTGATTCTTTCAAAGGATCCAAAGAATCCAAACCCTTTAAAAAACCCGTTCCTGTGGTTGTATGACTTCTCTTGTCTTTGATGAAAGACCGCAAGCTATTTTTCCCACTAGCGTTAGACATAAGTGTTTGTTTTGGTTGTATTTGCCCAGAATGCCCTGCACTGCAGTCCGCTTCCTGGTTTTGGGGCAGTCTTCTTTAGTTATTAAAAGGTATACTATAAACAAAGTTTGGTTTGCATCCTTGTCGGTTTGTGCAATCAATCACGCAGTAACCATTGACTCATTTTCCAGTGAAATCAGCTAAATAAAAGTGATTTTAGGCTACCGACTGTTTGTTTAGATTGTTTGACAGCTTCCATCGTACCGTCTGATTATTTTACTGGAAGAGGAATCGGAGACAGCTGGTGAAGACTTGATGACAGACCACACAACCTGGGCCGTTTAGCAACAATAGTGTCACTCTGAGAACTGAGACTCTCATGGTTTGGTCGTTACTTCAAAAAAAAGAAAGAAAGGAGACTCCTGGTTGGACTGCTACACAAGCCCACTGAAAATAAAAACTTCAGCTGCTAATTGCCACGTGGAGGTTAAATTAAAAATGACTTATGTATTTTTCCTCGGTTATGTTTTCATTTGGGGGGAAAAAGAAAGGTTTGGTTATTTTATACGGCTCTGTTTCCTTTTCCAGGGCCCTCTGCCCCTCAGAGACGATAATGGCATCGTTCTGCTTGGAGAGAGAGCCGCCAAATGTCGTGCCTACGCCAAGGCACTGCATTACAAGGAGCTGGAGTTCCAGAAAGGCCCCTCTCCTCTCATCTTGGAGTCTCTAATCAGGTTGGAGTGCTGAAAATTCATGAATTACTTGACCAAAATGCAAGCTCGCCTTTGTAAATATTGAACTAATTCAGCCATTAGAAACACAATCTCTAAGTGAAAGAGACCAGCTTTCATTTTACGTTTTTGTTCACTTCACTTATTTGATTGTAGAATTTATAAGGTGATCAGAAGTGCTAAGAATCTCTCTATAATGTGTTGTTCCATCTGAAATTCAAAGTCCCATCTAAAAAAATTGGCAAATAAATTATATAGTACTTCTCATGTCACTCTGTGCTTCAAGGTTTTGATATCTTTTGTCAATTTTTCCGTGCAGTTTTCTTGTCTTTTTCCTTTCTGTACTGTTGGCATGGCACAGAGAAATCTGTTTTCCAGCCATCTAATTGGACGCTGGCCTCCTTTTCATCTGTGTGAAAAGTGTCTGGACTTGTGTTTCTTCGGGGCCTGTTTTCAATTTCTTGGGACTCGTGATGATGATGAATGATGGGAGCCGGCACTCTGGTGTTAGCCCCATCTGGTTCTCACCTCTCTAGGATTTCCCATAAAAGATTTTGCCTCGGCTTTGCAAAAGTACAATGAAAGTCTTGTTTTTATTCAGAGCTGGCACTGTTAGGAAAAATACTTTAATTTCTGCAGGTATTGTTGATATTTGCTGGAGACTTTTTAGTTGTGTTTGGGGCTACTCTTGCAGTTTTTGAAACATTATTTAATTTATAACCATGACTTTTAGAAAATCTGAACTGATAGTTTAATTCTGTTACTCTTAATTCATTGATTGCAGTTTTATGGTAAATTTTACATTTTTTATTTTTGTGAAGTTTTGACCTGTGTAAAAATAACTTAGTTGATTCCAGTTTCTCTATAAATAACTGCTTTATAAAAGAATGGACAGCTTTTTAATATAACTGCCTACCATAAAGTGCCTTAGGAAAGTATACGCCCCCCTTGAACTTTTCAAAGAATGTTGAAAAGTTGAAACGTTCAAGGGGGCAGAATACTTTCGCACTGTAGCTTCTCTGAGAAGTCATTTTTATATGAGACATATTGGAGGTAGAGGGGATGTCACACTGTGTGTAAGAGAAAAGTTGGTGTAGATCTTTTTTTTTTCAATTATTTTAAAATAATGACAAAATGATAATAGAGTTTACATTTTAAATAATCTTTAGAATCTAATATTAGGATGAATAACAGTCAAATTTGCACTACATTCTATATTTCCTACAGATGTAGACATCTACCTTAATGCCAAAAATGCAGACATAACAGACCAGAGCAGAGAAGACAAAGAACAGTGAAACTTTGCTCTAATCCCTTTAGCCTTCCTGTTATCTGCTGAATCTCTCTCTCGTTCTCTCTCTCCCACAGCCTTGCTAACTACAGACATGCCTTAGCATAAAATAGTTTCTGTTTTTAGTGACTTCCCACATCTCTGTGCTTTCTCTGACTTCATTTCCACCTCACTTATTACTGAAACAATCAAACTTTGAGTCCTTTTTTCTTCAGTAACAACTTCCAGACCCAAGAATGTTGTTTCTGCCACATTCTTGCATGTTGACTTCCATCCATCCATCCATCCATTTTCTGAACACCCTTGTCCCTCAGTGGGGTCGGGAGGGGTGCTGGTGCCTATCTCCAGCTAACGTTCCGGGCGAGAGGCGGGGTACATCCTGGACAGGTCGCCAGTCTGTCGCAGGGCTGCATGTTGACTTATCGGAAAAAAAGTTTTTGGTGTTTTTTTTTCTTCCTTTTTTTGTACGTTTCAGTTACAAGTCATTGGTTGATTGCCAGCTGATTGTGTTTTGTTACTGTTATTCTGCTCTATACCTTGAAACACAGCTGAAGTTTCTGGAACTTGCTACTGTGTTATTCTTTAATGTTCTTGTAATGTCCACAACCATTACAAATCTGTTAATAACATGACTAAATATGACAGAATCTACATCAAAACTCTAATAAGTTACGTCTGTTCTCAGATGCAACTTCATCAGATTTTAATTTTTTCTAGAAGCCTATAATACTTACCATAACGCTGATGTAAAAGCCTCTTTGGAGAGCATCATTAATGTTTAAAGTCCACAGAAAAACTGGAGCCACCAATTTACAGCAACCCAACCCTGAATATTCCTTGTCATTGCTACCTTTATGGCAATAAAGTTTATCACCGCGGTAACTGCCTCCTGTATTTGCTCCCTGCACTACTTCTGAATTACAGATTTTGCTAAAGGGGGCTCACATATTTAGAAAACCCCTTAAAATCCAGTCATTTTTGTCACTTTTAGAATATTTTGTCACATCTCTAGTATTCTTCTGTGTTCATTTTTTGCTTATGGCATAAAAGTTGTGCTTTAATTAGGATTTCATTGAATGTGTTGCTTAAAACTGATTTCTGGTGTTATAAAGGAAGCACTTGCTATAAGAAATTCCCTCTAGGTCGTAAACAATAAAATGGTGTTTTGCTCTTCAAGTAGGAAACCTCAGCAGTATTTAACTAGATGGTACAACATGTGTGGTCTATTTTTCCTTTATTTGGGTCATGTGTTTTAGGACCTTTGGGCAGGATGTCAGCTTCTGACCCTGGCAGAGCGCAAATCACTTCTGGGTTAATCACAGGGTAAAATGTTTCACATGTAAATGAGACCTTGTGTCATGTTTCTTTTAAAAAATATCTTTATTTTTCCATCACATTAAACGGCATCATTAAAAACCTGTACACATTTTACAAATTACATATTTCCATCATGACATTTCATCAGACACTACTTATTGGAAATACCGTAGTGCTTTCACGAAAATGAGAGAACTGATTAAAATCCAGTCGCCCGTAAGGGACAGTGGTTTAAAATGACACATTTCAGTGCTTAAAACAACTAAAATGTTACTAATGAATGCAAACCCCGCCCCCCCCAACAAGTTACAAACACAAAATTGTTTGACTGTAAAAACAGGCCATCAAAAACTTCTTACTCTTTGCTCTTAAGTTGAAAACACAATTTGGTCGTAAAGGTGTTAAGAGAGATTTATGATCTTGATCCGGTAGACACAGCTGAGGTTTAGGGTTGGAAACCCGCTGGCCGGACCTTCATCTCCACTCTCTTCAGGGAGTAGTTGGGGCCATGCCAGGCGTACCAAGTGATCCCGTCGGTGCCCTTTGTGTGCTCACCGTAGCGATAAAGAATGCCGTTCAGGTTGGAGTCGGTGCAGCAGTTGTACCAGTAACCACCTAGGAGCAGCGGAAGGAAAAGAATCAGGATCTGCCTATGTTTTATCCACCTGAAATTACCTTTCTGGAAGCTTTGGCTACATCACTGTCAGTAGATCACCTTTGCGCAGGGCAGCGCAGTCATCCACGCATTTGTCGTTGTCCTTGTTCATAGTGCTGAAGTTGGTGTTGTTGTGGTAGCGTAGGGAGTCTCCGGCGTTCCCGCTGTAGTTGGCGATGAAGAGCTTGTAGCTGTTGAGTTCATTGCCCACAGTGAAAAAGCCGTACTCAGCATAGCGTGTCTGTCCCTCCCAGTCCTGTGTTGAAGCACATATACAGTGATTTAGTCAGGAAGGGTTGTAAAAACGGATCTTATTGGCTCTCCATCTCTGCAATTAGTAAGATTTATTACTAATTTTTATACTCAAACAGACGTAATATGATTCTGTCTGCTTGCTTTTGGCTATGAAATGGTTCATGCCCGACAAAAGTTCCAACACTTGCCTCCAGCTCGATCCGCAGTGTGCTGGGCTGCCTCGTTAGGCGGAAGATGTGGTCATTGCCCAGCCAGAAGTCTCCGCGAATGGATCCAAAGCCGTTTTTGTACTGCTTCCAGTCTCGGTTGAAGGAAGTCAGGCCAATTTTGCGCCGCTGAATCAGAGTCCAACCCCCTCCGTTTGTCTCCATATCGCAGAAGACCTGAAACAGAAGAGCATTTGTTTTCCTGCATCGCTACTGAATGCTAAGTGGAAAAGGAACCACTCTGAACTCAAACCGAGGACTTACGCTGAGCTCAGGTGCACCCAGAAACTCGTCTTTAGGGAGCTTGTACTCGCCAGAGATCTTGTAGCTTTTTCCATAAAGGGATGCACAGTCATATGTGGCATCTGGAAAAGAAGAACATTAAGTTATGCTAAAAGCATATGCAGTTTCATGAGCAGATTTCAGAGAAGGGCTTCCTATAAATTCAGCTTTATGGTTGTCTGAGTGACTTTACAGATGCAAAAATGGCTTTTTAGCTCTCATCAAAAGCAAAACAAATGGAATGAATCTGGAATATGTGCTACATGCTTTTTGTAGGCTCCTCTATCATGGTATGGTGATGTAATTAAAAGCTTTACGAGGTCGATATGAGCTTTATAGCTGTTGAGATTGGAGGAACCCCATCAACATTTTTTAATCTGAGCATCACTTCCTGTCCTGCCCTCCAATCCCAGATTGATTCGAGCTTTAGAAAGGCCTCTCTGTTCTCTCCTGAATCATACGTGTGGCTCCATTAGACCACACAGCAAACTTACCAGAAACAACAGAAGGCCCAATTACTGTTTTGATTGGTTAGGTTGAGTCTCTGAGTGCATATGGCTGTGTGGGAGCTTTGCATGCAGACGGGACTCTGTATTTTCCAAATTAATGCTTTATCCTGCTGCTGTGCAGCTTGCTGTGTGCACTGTAATCAACCTCACTGCTGATTCACAGCGGCTCATGGGGCCCACAAAGCACAGATAATTACAGTACTTTGCAGCTGTAGTAAATGCATTCCATTGGGGAGATTGATATCTTTGAAAAAAATGTGCTACTTACTAGTAAATAAAAACTCAACAGGATAACTCGAGTAGAGATTAACCAATCAATCCTTTGGAAATCAGCGTGGTTGATTTTTCCTTGATTTGCTGTAATTGATGTTCAAGATCTTAAATACTGCAAAATCAGACTTTACTTCCCCTACTCATTTAAGAAGCAACACTAAGAACTCCTCTAGTTTAGTCTATCAACATCAACATCAACATGACACCCTCTTTTCCTAGAAGCTCACCTGAGGAAGTCTGGGTTGCCGACTGCAGAGTCTGGAGCTGCATGATCTCCACACGGTTGTTGATCTCTGAGTACTTGCTCTCCGCCTCAGTGACCCGGCCCTCCAGCTGGTGGTCTTGCTTGTCCAGCTCCATGATTTGCCTCACAACATTCATCATGTCCGTCTTCTGCTTGCGACCCAACTCCTCGAGCAGGCTAGTCAGGTTGGCCACCTGGACCTTGAGCGAGCGCACCTCATCGCAGCACTGAACCTTAGGGGGCTTGGAGGGAGCTGGCCTCTTCTTGGGGTTCTGGGCCCCGGTCCCTAGCAGGAGCAGTGTGATGCCTAAAGCTAGGATGCTCAGATTGATTTTAGTCATGTCTGGATATGTTAATCCTTTTAGACTTGATGCTTTTTTAAAATGTTTTTTAAAGAGCTTCTGTTTCTAAAAGAAGTCAAAAGGCAACGTTGTAGTGCTGCTAACTCAGGCTCTGTCCTGTTTTCCTCAAGTCCTGCTCTGGATCAGCATCTTAAATATTCTGCCTGTAGGTCCTCCCCCTCCTTACTGGTGTGCACCAGTCCTCATGCTGACCCTTTCCAACCAAGTGGGTGGAGGACCTTTTTTGTTTTTTTTTAAATTATTTTTTCAACCTCTTCTCTCCCCTACGTTACTTCCCACCCCCCAAACTTTCACCCATGCTGTACGGGAATTGCCCACACATCCGTTCTCTTTGTTCAGTGTGAGCTTTCTGGGTAGTAATGATTATTTTCGCAGTGTTTCTGGGATGTTATAATAGTCTACTGTCTGAACTTGCAGCATTTTTTTCTCAGTGCTTTGAAACGTTTAACCTTACAGAGAATTATTTAAAAAAACTCAAATGTGACTTGGACATCATGAATGGTTGGTTTGTAGAGAGGAGCAGCTGCAGGTAATTTCCCTGCCTGTTGTCACACTTAACCTATCATTTAATGACAACCATTTTTCCTATAAATCTGGTCTTCATTGCTAAAAAACCGTGTGAAGTCTCTAAGTGCTCTTAATTATTGGGTTTCGTGAGGGTCGTGTTTTCAAGCAGATGTTTGTGACCACAAGTTATTTCACTAAACCTTGTGTCATTATTTTATTTAGGTAATTTATTTGTTTATTTAATTCATTTGCAGTTTAAAATCAGTATTTCACATTGATATAAAGTTTTGAAATGGAATAGAAAAGTAATCTACCCACTTTCTCAAAAGTCAGTTTACTATACCATAAGTAACTAAGCATCAATCAAACATCCATCTTTAAACAGAAAACAGGTAATGTATAAAAAAAAATATTATACATATATATTATCTTTTCAATGATACTGGACTCTACTGAGTCAGTATGCTTCTTCATTGTGCCATGATAAAATATAATATTTTATTATTTTCTTAAAAGTAAAAATTGAGCTTCTCTCTTTAGTTTGTTTAGACAGATTCTTTCATAAACAGAAACACAATGTTCCATTTGTTTAGTTTTGACTTTGGATTTTTATTATTAAACTAAATAATCATTTAATTTGTTGGAATGTCTTCAAAGGAAGGTGAAGCGAGGTAATCTTCCTTTAGTTGTTAAAATTCACCATTTTGCCTTTTTGTATGAGGTTTGGCGTGTTACCCACATTATGTTATGACAATTTGGAAAGAAAAAATTAAAACCTCTTTAATTTTCCTTCACATCTTTTACTCCATTTGAATGAGGAAGTAAATATTTGGGGGATGGCAAGTAGACCTTCCCACCTATGAATCATCAGATTAGCAATGAAAACATAAACATATTAAAAGACTGTAATGTCTTTAGGATTTAAAATGTATTAAAATTTAGATGCTTATAGATGATAATGTCAGTGTTGATGTCTTGAAGCTGGACTTTCAAATAACATAAATAAATACAATTAATTAAATTCTACAATTTGTATTTAAATTCCTTCAGATCTAAGAAAAGCTCTTCAGACAGTGTGATATATTTAATATATGCATTAATTTGCAGATACTGTTTGCATTTTATTAAGATGTGAAGTAATGTAATTATTTGACCTGCTGGGATTGGCCATTATTAGCTTTAAATAAAAGTGCTTTGTAGAGGTCTTCCCAGCAGTGAAGGAAGCATAATGGAAGCACTGTGTTAAAAAAAAAAATTGCTCACTTGATTAAACACGATTTTTCAATTGCCAGTAGGAGTTATATTTTCTAACACTTGTGTTTGGACAAAATACAAAGCAGCGCTGAAAGCAGAGCATGTTGTTTCTGCTGTTTCAACCTCCACATCCCCAGCTTACCTTGTTATTTAACTCTAATAACAATGTTTGTAAAATTACTACCTCTTGCGTTTTTTTCTCTTAAAAAGTCTCTACTGTGCCTTTCACTGAGTGTTGGAAGAAAAAACACATTCATGCTTTCTTAAGTTTTCTTTTCTTCTCATCCCACCTTCTCTAACATGCCCAAAGCTATTCTCTTTGATGGTGCAGTTAAAATTAATTCATAGCTATTTATTCATAACAGGGGGGTTATTAATGTATTTTGGCAGAAAATGCATCTTTATCTCATACTTTCTTTTTCTACCATTAAACTTACATTTTCTGTTTTGTCATTTAGTAAATTCTGAATATGATCCTTAAATGTTAGGCTTCAGATTTGGTCCGTTAAATAAACTGTCAAAAGCTACAACATCTTGAGAGAATGAGGGGTAAAAATAGTGCTTCATAACATGAAAGGGACATCTGGTTGATACCAGGTTGTCATTTGTTGCCCAAATGTTTTATGAAATATTACATAAGCAGAAACCTCATGTTTCTAAAATCAGAATGCTTTGTGTCTCTGTCTTCTAACACTTTGATAGAAACAAACAATGATTATACACCAAACATCCATAATGCATCATCTTTGTATCATGGAAACTACTTCAAGAGCACAAAATAATGACTCTTCTTTTCTTCTTTTTCCTAAGGATTACAAAATAAGTATGCTTCCATTGTGTTGACGTGCCACAGAATTGGCAGTAAATATTTGGATGTGGTCTCCTTCTTTTTCCAAGACTGTGTTCCCTAAATATTGCTGGCCACTTTTTTACAAAGTCATTGGTGTTTCATTTCCTCCTTTTTTCCTTACTTTTTTTTCACTTTTATAAACTTAAGTGCATTAGTTTCTCGTCTACTTATAAAGATGCATGTATTAGTTCATTTTCTGTAGCCAGTAATTTCAAGTTAGATGCTAAACTTTACAGATTTCTACCCAAAAACACTATAATGTGTTCTCTGTGCCAGCAGGTGGCAACAATGTATATTATTAGCAAAATTCAAAAGAAAATCCTGAGCATGGTTCAAACAGTCCTTGGAAAAAAAATCTACCAAAACAACTCTTTTTTCAGTCTTTAGCTTCTTCTATTCAGCATTAGAAGTTTATTGTAAAGAGAAACAGAGTGAATGGAGACAGATGAGAGAAAACACACATGCAGAAAAATGCCTCCATTTTTGATGTGACTTCTTGGACAAAAGCAGTCATGGACATGAACAAAGCTGGACTCTACGTCATCGTTTGTGATCATCTCCAGATATCCAGGCCACATGTGTACAACACGTTTGGAATTTTTGAACTTATAAAGACTCACACACATGTATACATATATACACAATGTATATATTTATATATATATATATATATATATATATATATATATATACCGCGCAGTATATATATATATATTGCGCAACACTCTCTTGCTCCCAGGC
>NW_015114043.1:109458-138200 GCF_001443285.1 Poecilia latipinna | reverse complement strand
ACATATATATATCTCTCTCTCTCTCTCTCTCTCTCTCTCTCTCTCTATATATATATATATATATATATATATATATATATATATATATATATATATATACTGCGCAGTATATATATATATATATATATATACTGCGCAGTATATATATATATACTGCGCAGTATATATATATATACTGCGCAGAACCCTCAAGCTCCCAGGCCTCTGGTAGAGGACCCGAGCTCAGAGGATGAAAGAGACCACCCACGGAGGGTGAGAGGGGAATTTTTTTTTTTTATACATACAAACATCCATATGTCATAACAATCAGAAACTTCTGAAGTGCATCTTGCATTGCAGCATCACTGTTGCCAACTCCTCAGTTGGCAACTGAAATGGCAGTAATTTATTCAGTGATACCATGATCTAATTTGCATATTCATGATTTGTACGCAGTTGTAAACCTCAATGTATAAAAGATGACTAACAACGAAGGAAAAATAAGTGAGCATAAAACGTGCCAAATTAAAGAATAACATTGAACTTTCAGTTCAAACATATTTAAATTTGTTTTTAGGTCTTTAGCTAGTTTTTAAGGCTGTGATCTGCTCAAAGACCTGTAATAAGGTATAATGTAAAGCCTAAAACTATTTTAAAAATATTTTGCATAAAATGTTTTTACATTTACAATAAGTGTAATAATTTGTGTTTATGAAGTGATTTATTTTAGACAAACATCAGACAGTGACTCTTTGGGGTTCAGACTTCATGCTTCTACAATTCATTTTTCTGATGCTTTTGACGTGGAGGACGGGAGACTGGGAAGAAACTGAAGTGTAAGGACTGGGCAGCTTATGAGTGCTTTGCTAGTTGTAAGAAAAGAAGTTGCAAGAGAGATCTGAAAACTATTTACAATATGCAACAATTTGCTTGTTGGTAAACCATTGCCTGTAGGTGGAAAAAACAGTGTGGGCATTTTGAGCAAGTTCTTCTGGAACCGTCCTGCTTTTTGTTTTCTTTTATGTGATCATGTAAAATGGTGACAGAACAGAAAGATAGATAAAACTAAAAAAAAAGCTTCTATTTTATTGACACCTAGCCAATAAGTGAAATGGCTGATATGCATCAAGCTTTTTCACAGCAATTCACTAAATTAGAATATTATTGGAAAAACTCATTTATTTCAGAAACTTTAGATCTAACGTAAACAAAATATAGATTCCTTACACAGATACATTTTTGAAAATCTTTGTTTCTGGGAATTATGATGATTTTCCACTTAGTGGTCATGAAAACACAACATTTGAAATTAAAATATTACATAAGACCAACAAAAAACATGTAATGCTGAAATATGGTTTTAATGAAAATTATGTTTAGTACCAGCTTGAGGGGTGTTATTTTCAAAAGGTATCTTTAACCTGAGAAACAGAAAATAGGAGGCCTCTGCCTCATATTTAAATTCTGCCTCATATTTGAATTTAGTTAAAATGACTATCCATTAATTTCAAGGTATTCTTATAATTCTTAACCTTAAGGCCTGGGGTCTCAAACTCAATTTACCCGGGGGGCACTGGAGGAAGAGTCTGGGTGAGGCCTGCATAAAGGATTCCACAAAAAACATTTTTAAAAAATCCTCAAATGTCATAAACATTTAATTATTTCTCCAATACATGAACTGCAGGCTTTGGCTTTGACAAAGACAAGATGAGGGTGTGACAAAATTTAGTTTATTCCACTTGGCACCACTCTTGTTCTATGTTTCATAGAAGTCTTTAGCCAGCTAGCAATGTATGGAGAACGTCTACACGTGTGACGTCATTACCACTTCTACTTGCCACAACAGTGCGGCAGATGACAAACAGCCCAGTAGCAGTCGCCTTTCTCTGCATTTGATCATGGCATTTGATAATGGTAGAAAGTACCAGAATGGCGATTGCAAAAAAAGGCAGCTGGTACCAGACTGTTCCATCTTCCGCCACACTATTGTTACAAGCGCAGTGTGCATGAAATCGGTGTAGCTTAGCCTAGCACCAGTAGCGGAACAAGTCAGCATTGGGCCGGCGGTCGGGGCTAATGACCGGGCCCTTTATACCCAAATAATAAAGCTCATGATAATTTAACTTTACAACATAGACATGCCCGCAACAGCAGAGCTAACAAGTTTCACCACCACAGAGAGTGACTGTCATTCTGAAATCTATCAGATATGACATACAACAAACCAAGAGAACAACAGAAACATCAGGCTACGTGGTCACTAATGATGAAACAACACAAATTCAAATCAGTTCAGAACCATGGAGAGCGATCGGATCGTTTTGACACTATCAATTTCAACTCAGAGCCTGGAGCAGCTAGCAACTGCTGAAGCTAGGTTTATTGTTGACGCTTTAAAACGAGCACACAGCAGCGCACGTTGAAGCGGGTACGCAGAGGCATGCGCAGCATGGTAGCACCTTGTGCCAGCGGCGCCGGATTCATTTTTGAGGTGGAGGGGGGCGTGTTTCGTCACCTCTGTTTGGCACTTTGAGTGTCAGGCGCGCGCACTTGTTCAGTTGACACGATAGCACTTGTCAATCAACTCATTGGATTTGTCGCAATTTGCCCCGAAGTAAGCGCCCCTTACCTGGAGGACAAAGTTGTCGGGTCCACCATGCGAAGCAGTCTGGTTACTGATTTACTGATTGCTGGCTATTAAATGTGCTGTGGTGATACAGATTTGGTGAAAAATAATCAGAAAAATGTTTAAAAGTTGTGGGGGAGGGAACATGCACAAAGCATGTTTTTCCCAGAGTATTTAGATGAAGGAATAAAGTTTATTCCATTTTCAAAACTGGTGTCTGGAAAATGCAGGATAAATGCCTGCAGCCGACCCAAGAACAGCTGAATACAGAGATCCACTGTATTAAAACACCATGTTTGTATGAAGGTTTTGTCATTATTACATCATATTCTTAATGGTTAAATATCAATGCGTGAAGCTTGGTCCAAATCAATAAATATGTGCTGTGTCTACAAATGGGTACAGTTTGCGTGCAGTTGAGGCACATCTCTAAACCAGACACGTGTGACGCTCAAAGCACATTTGATGTGAATGCACCAAAAGTGCAACGTGCCGAACTTGAAGCGTCTGAGGCGTTTTTTAATGCGCGAAACGCGTTTAGTGTGAAGGTAAGGTAATTTTATTTATATAGCACATTTTCAGCAACAAATTAATTCAAAGTGCTTTACATTAATTAAAAGGAAATACAAACAAAATAACAAACCATAGGAAAGACAAAAAGAAGAAAGAGAGCTAAATCCTTTTCTGGGTTAAAAGTAATATAAACTAAGCAGTGATGTTCCTGTTAAGTATTTCTGGATTCTAAGTTCTTGTTATTCTAATTCTAATTCTGATTCCATTTCTGGGCTGTATAATATTGATCTAAATAGTGCGTACTCCACAATTTCTGATATAACTAATAAACTAAAATAATCCTTTTCTGGGTTAAATAGGGAGTACTCCACCGTTTCTAAAACAAAAAAGAGGAAAGGACACATTAAGGCAAATGGCAACATTCAGACAAAACAATGGGAAAAACAGAGACATGAGTGAAGGCGGTGATGTCACAGGGCCATGAAACCAGGAGGGTGAGGCTCCTGGCAAATCCGATAGAGGTGTTGTTTTTCGAGGAAAGTCCTTGGGAGCTCTCCGCTCCACAGCTCCATGGATACAGGAGGGGGTGAGGTGGAAAGGAGGGTTATGTTTACATATCTTCAAGGAGATTGGAAATATGCAGCCCTTCCAAGGCCACACGGGGGAAGCCAATTCAGAAACAGAATGTCTTAGGTTGGGAAGATTATAAATTTCAATCTTCCCTAAAGTCTCTCCAATACATCTCAGTTCCCAATTATCCAAATTAGTTTGGTTGTTCCACTGAACTGCAGTGGAATGACAGTTAGCAAGTTCTCCAAGATCGATTCCATCCCGTTAGTGAGTTTTAGAGTCCTCGTCTCTGTCCACACCAGCAGTCTGAGTGTTCACTAGTTCGGCCAAGTCCATCACAAATTTGTCGATAAGCCAGGTATCCGCAAGCTCCAAACAGCAGAAATCCTGTTATCATTAATAGATCCAGGGTGAATCCCGCCAGGTGTGTCCCCGCAGGACAAGAGGGCTCTTCTGTGCCCAGACTTCTAGTCGAAAATTTGATCAATTGCATTGAGAGATCGATTGACCAGATCCATAATTTGTAAATTTGGATGATGTGCAAAGAAAGGCTCCACAAATATAGAAAAAGACAGGACAAAAACAGAGCGAGCAGGGCAGGCCTGGGCAATGAGGAAGCAGAGGAAAAAAGCGTCCGCCTTCATCGAGAGCAAGAGAGAAAGTCAAACGCACCATTAGCGGGTTAAACGGTTGTCCAAGTGGGTGACCCGTCAGATCTTCAGTTCGCCAAACCACACACAAAAAAGAAAGCTCATAAATCGGCGACCTGCCAGAACCGCACACCCTGTAAAAGGCTCAGGTGGGATCCAAACGACCGCTCTTAGATCTGTGGGAGGGATCAAACTCCGCTCATTCATTTTTAGCTCACAGAAAAAGCGTCAAGCCACTAAATAAACAAAAGTAAATTGACCAATAACATTTAATCTGTGGTATAATCTGTGCTGCCAAAAGGCCGCACAGATTATACCACCCCCACAAACTCACACAGATGTGCGCTATGTACAAGAAGTTTGACACAAAAGATCTTTTTTTGATGAGATTGGATAATAAAGTAATCCAAAAAATTATTGTTTTCTTTTTTTGCATGCCTACGGCTGTACAACTTCGGGTGCCCCTGTGCTCAGCTAAATGCGCACGATACAATTATGCTGAGGATGGATAGATATGACAAAATCACAACTGGTCAAATATTTTGAACATTTAAACAAAATAATAATAAAATAAATGTCAAATATCCTCCAGCAATGCCAATTCAGAGCAGCAGGACAACCTAATGTCCTGCTGCGTCCTAACGCATCATCACGTTACGGCGCAGCAGTGAGCTGGATGCTGTTGGTCTGAAGCCAAAAGGCAGCACAGATTATATTTGCTGCATGTTCCACAAAATTTGAGGGAAAGAGATTTCTGAGTGGGACAGATAACCAGCCAGACTAACAATATTTTTGCATTGAAAACAAAATGAAAAACTCCACGATTAAACTTTAATGTGCTTGTTATTTTACAAACAAAAATGAATTTCAACAGCCATAGAACTGAAAGCTATCAGTAGCCATCGATACTAATGGCTGATTGGTTTTTGGAGGGGAGGGGGGAAAATATCCATGCAATTATTTTTCAACTCGAGCAAAAATGATCTGCACTGGCAACGTGTGGGTGACCATTTGGTCCGGACCGATAACGGACATGGCCCCGATGTCTTTTTTTCCCATTCCAACACCGTTAGAAAGAAAACGTCGACACAGTTCTATAAATACTGCATTTGGGCCAGATGTGGCACAAATACAGAATTTTCATTTAATTTTTAGGCAGAATTGTTCCAGACACAGACCGTATCAGAGCCAGAGCCTTTTTTCAGATGTCAGACTGGTTCATGATCCCAACCCGACCCAGAGCTGCCGCATTTGTGTAAACCTTTGGGTAACTGTTATGATCTGGAGCCTTAGATTTGGTCCAGATCTCAGTGCTGTAGATTTTATCTGTGCTCTTGTCGTGACTGACAGAGAAATGTCAGTCACAGATTGTCAGAGTTGCGTGCAGTCTGTGTAAATGTCTGGTAGGACCAGCTGACGGGCAGAGCAGGGCCGTAAAGTGGGGGGGCCAATGGCCCCCTGGCTCCACCATTGCCTATGCTGGTGCCTATGCCTCGTGCACCTCTGGATCTTTGTAACTTGGCGCGGATCGCCTTGTGAACTGGACAATCTGGAAGATGCTTTTCCAGGTGGCTCCAATATAAAAATGCTCTAGCTAGTTTGCCATCTGTTGCGAAGTGACTGATGATGACGTTAGTGGACGGCAGAATACACTTGGAGACAATAAGAACGATCCACTTGTAATTTTGTATGTCATAAAGTTTAAGTGTAAATACAGCCAGTGATGTAACACAACATTTTATTCAATATTTTACACCCACTATGTCACTAAAATCAGTCGGTCTGGTAAAGTTTTTAGCAATCACAAGTCAACAATGACTGGGGCAGCCTATTATATAATCTACTGGAGCATCATTTTATGTAATTTTACATACACCATACTCAACAGGAGGGAGCCCACCTTCTCCAGCTCTCATCAGACGTGATAAAGGCTTGGATCCCTGAAGTCACACTTGGATCCCTGAAGTCATATTCTGCCTTCAATCCGGGCCCTCTCTAGGCCCAGGCCAGGGGCCCGCCGCCCCCCCAGCACCCTTACAGCCCCGCCCCTGCCTAGCACCGAATGTCATGTTCGGTGTTCATGACGAAGAACGGCGGGTGGGACTTCCTTCAGAGGTCCGCTCACCCTTTGGGCCGCACTAATATTATACTTTCATATCATGGTGGGGGCCACGAGACATCGTTCTGCGGGCCGCAGTTGGCCTGCGGGCCGCGAGAATGAGACCTCTGCTTAAGGCGTTTATGTGTGTCAGTCTTTCTTGGTAAACTGAAGATCACTTTCCTTCCTGGATTGTCTTATGACTACCTGCTGTTTGAGTCACATCCGACTGCCAGCAGTTCTTTCCGGAGGGATTCCTTTTCCTTTGACTCTGTTATTTAGTATTAGTTCACTTCCACTTACTGATGCCTTTTATGTCGAGCACATTTTTTTTTTGTCCTTGCAACAGCATCTTATCACCATTCACTCTATGCTCAAGTTCCATCATGGACTGTATGAAGAGTACAAGGCTCTTGCTGGACGTAGACCTGCAACTTTCACCAAATCTCCACTGTTAAAATTACTTCCTCAAAAACACTAGACATTTTCCATTGAGTAAGTTTTTTTCCTTTGCATATAAAGCGGTTGTTGCTCATGCTTTGGTAATTACAGCAGTCATCTATTTTGATAAGGGTGAACAGACTAAAAGTATGAAAGTGGAATGTGACTAAAAGCCAAAATACTCTGGGGAAAAACATTTTTCAGTCAAACAGAAAGTACAGGAGCCAAGCTCTCAGCAGAGAAGTAAATTGGATCTGGTGAGGTCAAACCTGATCCAATCAGAAAAGCTTGGATTATATCCTGTGGAGTGAAAAAAAAAATATTAGGTCTCTTTCTGCTTTTTAACAACACCTAAATGTTTCAAGGTAATACAAAAAATAACAGTGAACATTAGAAACCAGTCTTTAACCATTCCCCTCAATCAGAAAATAATTATGAAGTTCAGCTTTACTAACCACACCCAAGACTTTAGGGGATATATTCTTTTGATTGACTGAAAGCAAGTGGAACTTTTTTGAGATAATTTAATTTGTTGGCGTAAAATTAGCACAATAACACCATACCATGTTGGTAGCATGATGATATCATGTTAGTAGCATGATGTTATGATGTAGCATGATGGTATCATGCTACATCATGTTGGTATCATGATGGTATGTCGGTAGAATGATTGTAGCTTGATGGAAGCATGTTGATAACTTGATGGTAGCATGATGATAGGATGTTGGTAACATGTTGGCAGTGATGTCAGTAACAGGCCAGTTACTGACATTGGACCACTTTTTTCAGTAACTAATCTAATGCTTTACTATTTCAAATCCAGTAATCAGATTAAAGTTACTTACCCAAATCACTGTGCGTTACCATTTTCTTTTGTAATGTAATGTTATTTTTTTCTATGCGTCGAGTGACCGCCGTTTCTATGCGACAGCAGCAGCCGATCGCTGTTACAGAAATGTAAACAATGGAGGGAGGAGAGAAAGGCGCATTTTGTTGCTGAAAAACGAGGAACTATTTTGAGTTTTTGTCACCCAGTCCGATTATTATAAGTCGTTTTGGGCTTGTTTTTTCTAAAGTCGCTTGCAAATTTAATGAGTCGCAGATTGCACTTTTTTGGGCTTGATTTTGAACGTGAAGTTGCTTATTTGGGTTTTGAAATGAGCAGAGACACATACTAAGCCCCAGAATTTGTCTGACATACAAATAGTTTGTATGTGATGGACAGGCTCTCCCTGTCCATCATTTCCTGGATGATCCGTCCCACTGTGTCTTTGTTAATGTCAAGTTAAATGTATTTGCTGTGAATGATGTCGAGCTTCGCGTTGCCCTCCAGAAAACTGCAAACATCGAGACTAATCTGCACAGCGCAATAAACGTGAAAACAGCCATGAATGAACGTGTCCCTATAGTTGAGCAAATACTTGCCATTATAATCATTCATATTAAGGTAAGTGTCACAAATCTGTGCAGCGGGCCATCTGAGTTGTAGAGCCGCAGGAGGAGCACTGTGCGCTACACTCTGACGGCAAACGCAGGGCTGTAACGCAGAACCTGGAGGCTGAGGCAGGGAGGGGGGAACTCTAAAATCCTATTTTGAATTTTCCACACAATAGTGGAACACACAAAAACACGCAAAATTACTAACGTTTTTTTTTTTTGTTTTGTTTTTTTTTGTACTCTTGTAACAATCTTCCATTCAGTTCAACCTTGTAAATGGATACACGTGGTTGATTTTACCATCATACAATAACTTGCAATTAAGTATTGGCAAAGCTCAATGTAATTTTCACAGGTGGTGGAACATTATTGTCCACAGCTGCAGAAAGTAACAAAAAAATTACTTTTTATGTAACAAAGGAGAGCACTGAATCAGTCACTTAGGGTGCGTTCACACTGCAGCCTGAAGTGACTCAATTCCGATTTTTTGGCAATTCCGATTTTTTTGCCACGGCCGTTCACACTGCCAGTAAATGCGACCTGTATGCGTTCTGCAGTCTGAACGGGCAAACGACCTGAAAGTGTCCCGCATGCGCAGTAGAGGGCGCCATAGCGTCAGCGTTCTCAGTGTTCTGCCAACCGCCATAAAAAGAAGTGCTCAGTGTTTGCGGAAGTAAACATGGAGGCTAACGGTGGAGCTTAGCTTACATATTTGAAGTTGTTGTCCGGCCGGAGCAGCATATTAATGACTTAATCCTCATATAATCCGTCATGGTTGTTGTTTTTCTTCCCACTTGCGCTTATCAGGATGCAGAACAGTGAGATTTATTGAGAAACAGTGATGTTCAGTTTGGATGAATGCGACCTGGACGTTATGGTCGCATTTGAATCGGATAAGTATTGGATATGGGTCACATTCGAAAAAGAATCCGACCTGTGCTGTTCACACTGGCATGAAAAGATCGGATACAGGTTGCATTACGTCAAAAAATCGGAATTGAGTCACTTCAGGCTGCAGTGTGAACGCACCCTTAGTTACTTTCCAAATCAAGTAATCAGTAATCTAACAGCTACTTTTTCAAAGAATAATCAATAATCCGATTAGTTACTTTTTCAAAGTAACTATGCCATCACTGCTTGTTGGCAGCATATTGGTAGCATGATGATAGCATGTTGGTATCATGTTGGCAGCATATTGGTAGCATACTGTTAGCATGTTGGTAACATGATGACATATTGTTAGCATGTTGGTAATATGATGGTAGCTTGATGACAGCATGTTGGTAGCATGAATGTACCATGATGGTAGCATGTTGGTAGCACGGTGGTAACATGATTGTACTATGATGGCAGCATGTTGGTAACATGATAGTAGCATGATGATAGCATGTTGGTAGCATGATGATACCTACCCGAACAAGTTCCTTTAATCGATGGAACTAGGAAGTTGTTGTACATCAGTTTGTGTCTAGGGCTGGGGGATATGAGAAAAATCTAATATCATGATATATTTTTGCTATATCATGATAGACGATATATATCATGATATTCTTAACAAAGCTCCAATGTTATTTTAAACTATAGAGCCCTTGCAGCATGATGTCACCCACACAAGTTCCTGTTCCCATTTCTCTGCTAGACTTAAATGTAAGCTCATATAAAAAGTGATGCAGTATTTTGCTATGAACTGTCTACACTATGACTAGATAACAAGGTGAGAAATAAGTTTTAACTAAGAAAAAAATAGCGAGGGAGAGGAAAGTAGGTCAGTTATGCTTGACTTTGACAAACTTAACATATAGATGTGCTGTGGAATAAGGTGTGTTTTGGTTCAGCTTAAAAATAATAAAGGCGACCTACACACAAACTGACAGATTATCAGTAAAGCAGGTGTTTAAATTAGCTATTCAGCCACCGCTGTGTTACTGTGGCTAATAGCAGCGGTGGCTAATCTACCACAGCGATCACTCATTAATAATCGCAAAATACACATCAAGCCTAAAAACTGAAAACTGTAACGAACTGAATGATCTGTTCTATGTAGGGTAATGTTTGAGTGTTTTTGGTGCTGAATCCTGATATATAAAGTTGCGTTGTTGTCAGTTGCTATGGCAACGAGTGCGTGTATTGTAAAGCCGACAGAGCGAGAAAAAAAAAGAAAAAGAATGAGTAGTTTTGAGTTATTTTTTCCATTGCATAGCATTAAATGAATCATACCTATGTCTACAGGTTTCACTTTAACGGACAAGTTCTACCACGGCAGCGCGGCTATGAACGGCATGTAAAAGAGTAGTCTGATTGGGGGGGAAGACTGCTTGTGGCAATAGTTTTATAACATGTTTTGTAAATTACCTCATTTTGTTCGACATCCTCCATATAAAATCCAAACTACTGCCAAATTATTGATCCAGCGCTGTTTCTCTTCAGAACTAGACTAGTTCATCTGACTCCTCTTGAGTTACCGTCTCATTCACGGCTCTCCTCAAGCTCTCACCGTCACCATGTAGTTTGTTTTCTCCACGCAGCGTGATTGGTAGAAAATTTTCAGGTTGTGCATTCATAGGGTGTCAGATAAACCATACTCACAGTGAATTTGACGACGAAAGTTTATTATTTGAACAACAATTTATACTCGGTAGTGGCGATATAGCCATTTTAACTTTCGTCAATTGAAATTATCGCGGTACACCGAGTATACTCGGTATGTCGCCCAGCCCTATTTGTGCCATGACACAACCTTTAACTGGCTGTTCAATCTTTAAAAGGTACCCTCACTTCATACAGTGAACAGCTGTAAATCCTGTAAGCCCAGTGGGCATCTAATGCTGTTGGACGTAATGACATTATATGAGCTATAAAATGTTAACTGCTGTAAACGTTTGGGCTAGAAGGTTATTTACAATTTCATCAGCTGGAAAGTTGAGAGTGGAAAATAACATGTAGTGCTATGTTTATAAGCCATTATAAAAATCATCATTCACCTCAGACTTGGACACTGGAGGCAATCGGCCAAATTGCTGTAAAGTTTCAAAATAATACCCTAAGCAGTCTTCAGTATCCTTGTTAAAGCTAGTCAGGCTTAGAGGTAAAATAAACTGTTCCATTCTGTCAGTAATGAGGGCCATGATATGTGCTGGTGTAACCTCCAGCTTTAAGAGTGGCAGACTTCAGACACTGCAAGGCCATCCAGAAGTCTGGTACTCTAAGTCAGGCATGGCTGCCAGCTGTTGTCTGTTGTCCTGTACTGAATGCTCAAGTTGTTCCTGTCCATGTGCCATCCTATAAACCCCAGAATTTGGGACAAACAACAGTACAGAGGAAGAGGACTGATTCAGTGCTCTCCTTTGTGAATAGCTTTCTGGTGTAAGTGCCACTGCCCTTTAGCTTTGCCTCGCCTCAGAGAGAGATTTCGTGACTCCGAGACATTAACCGGTTGGAACAAAAAACACTTGTGCCCAACATTTAGAGGGTTCTGTTTGATCTTTTTTCAATTTTGTTGCCAGCTAATTTTGTTTGGCTTTGGATATAGGAATAACTGTAATTTTGTCTTGTCTCGTGTCTTGATGCATTGAGAATGACTTTCATATTACAAGTTTCAAGGTACATACAGTAAATGCAACTTTCGGTCACTATCCAATTTGTAAAGAATAAGTTAGTGTCTGTTGTTTTTTTTTTTCCATCTTTCAAGGCAAAAGTCAGCAGATATGGCTCTATTAAACATATCAATGATACTCTACATCTGTTTTCAAAATGTGATGTTTAAAGCTACAGTTTGTGCATCTGTTTCACCATAGCAATAACAGCATTCCAACGAGGTGAACGTTGGGTCTTTTTTTCTTCTTGGGCCGCTGGAGACTCTTTGTTCTGCTGACCTTTTGACCAGAAAGTGAAACTCCCTGGAGGCACATGTTAGAGCAGAGTCCCAATGTACTTATATTTTATTGTTCACAGGCGTAGAATGACTTGGTCCATGTCTCAGGAGCTTCTTAACATGCCTGCATTTCCCCCACAAGTGACCTTCCATCTCCACTGCAGTTTTAACACACTTGATGTTCACATTTGTGGGAAGCTTCCTTATCTGTTTAAAGCTACAGTATGTAACTTTTATAAAAAATTGTTGTTGAAACTGTCACCATGTTGTGACATTAAAATATGAGAGAGATAATCTGTGAAGAAATTGAGCTCCTCCACCTCCTCATTGAGCTACTCTTGCAATCTACAGAAATGCACCGCTCCCAGTCAAAAACTGCCAGTCAGAGTCAGGAGGAGGGTCTTAGTGCTGTAAATCAAGCTTGAGTATGTGCTGCTCACAGCCCTCCCCTTGCCTTCATGCTTGCTATGCTGTAGCTTTCTCTCAATAGCAGAGCCTGCCATGAATGCTAAGGCTAGCCACCAATGACGACAGAAAAACAGTTTTCCTGTAACGCTAAGTTGTTTATCTGACATTAGCATATTTAGCATTGCCCACGTGAATGTGATTGACAGTCCCAAGGCCCTCCTCCTGGCTCTGATTGGTTGTTTTTCCGTTGGAGCGGTGCATTTTTGTTGATTGCAATAGTAACACTGGGAGGAAGTGGAGGAAGTTGATTTCTTCTCAGATCACCTGTCTGATGTTATACTGTCACAACATAGTGATAGTTTTATCAAATATGTAGAAAAAACTTTAAAAAAACAGTTACCTATTCCAGCTTTAAGGTGTTAGGGCTAATATCAGCTGATTTATGATCAAAGGTTGTTTGTATTAATGATGTATTTGAAAAATCTCGACCGTTCTTGATTTGACTGGTTGTTGGCTTAATTAGCATGCTTGGTGGAAATGTGGCAGCTGATCTTGTATTCTTTAAAAACAGCAGCCGTTTCTTGACAGATAAGGCATACAGCTTTTGACTGGATTTGACCCCTGCTCTTGGGTCTGCAGACGAGAACATCCTTACACTTATTTGCTTTCTCAAATAAGCCACATCTGGGCAGCTTTAGAGATTTTGCCGTTTTATTTTTTTTAGCGTTTTTGTTTATGTCAGTGACCTTATAAAAGTAGGAATGATTTTGAAATGTTATCGCATGTCAGATTATTTTATTGTGGTAATTGAAAAGTTATAATGTGGTCGAAGACAACACTTGCCTTTGTTGCAATGTTAGACGAATGCTAAAAAGCAACTGGCATAAATTTTATGGTCAAAAGGAGGTTGAAGTTGAGCACTTCTAAAAGGTTCAAGCTGCAGTTAAAAAATATAATTATAAAAATGTTGGCCATAGATTATATTTTATACATTTTGTCAAAGGGGCACAAGCTCCAAGCAGCACCAGTAAACCATCTCTATCAGTTGCACACATTTTTTATTTTTTTATTTATTTTTTTTACCATTTCTGTCTGATTTGTGTTTTTTTTTTTTTGTGTGTGTGTGCGCAACCAATATTTGTTGAGGTGTCTCTTCCAGTGATTCATACTCTAAGACATAGATTTAATTGTAATTTCAGTTTATCCCGAGTATTTCTCCTTTGTTTAGACTTCACTGAGCTTCTGTATTTCTATTTTTGCCTCTGGAGAAACACAGTCTGAGAACTATCTTCTTGCCTTCTCAGGCTTGTGACCTTGGTTGTTAACTTTGATCAGAAGCTTGACAGCTACCAAGAGGAGATTCTTCATTGTCTCTAGGTGGTTTAAGGAGCAAGTTGCTCCCTTTCTCTCCTACCATGCCCTTGGATATTAATATTAGTTCTGTCTGTGCTATATCAGCGAGTTTTTGCTCTTTCATCCAACCAGGTGATTGACTTATAACCTCAAACATCCTTTATCAACCTTTTCCCTGCTGTCCTCAGGAGCTTGCCTGTATACCAGCACTCTTCCCTGTGTTTTACAGATGTATTGGACCGGCCTGCGCATGGCTTTTTCAT
The DNA here is from genome assembly GCF_001443285.1 of Poecilia latipinna. Lineage (NCBI taxonomy): Eukaryota > Metazoa > Chordata > Actinopteri > Cyprinodontiformes > Poeciliidae > Poecilia > Poecilia latipinna. The sequence continues at coordinate 123,991 of NW_015114043.1, read as the reverse complement.
TTGAGGAAATATAATAGACTTATGGTTAAAATGAGTGTGTCCAGATGTACCAGCAGTACGCGTGACTATAGATTTTACAGTTCGGAGTTGTGGTGTCTTGACAGACAACTCGTCACCTGTTGAAGCAGCGTGACAAACATCATAATATTAGTTGAAAACGGTCTCAAAATGGAAATATTATTGTTAATCACAATAATCTCTGGGACAATTTACCGTCCAACAGAAGAAGTTACAACCTCAGGCCTTTTGGTTAGACTCTTCGTAAAATTACACTAATGACATCAGATTATTTTTGCTCCATCTTGCAGCATCAACAACAAACTGCAGCAGCCAGAGGCGGCATCAGGAGTTCTAGAATATGCAATGAAACATTTTGGTGAACTGGTGAGTACATTTTTTTCTCTTCTATATACAGAGGCACATGGAAGTTGGTTATGTTGCTAATGAAGCAAATATTCAGATTTATACAGTATATTAAAACATGATGAACAGAACTCAACGTCTGGGATTTGATTTTGTTACTGCTGACAGTAGCAAGAGTTCACACATGCTCAGTCTACATTTCTCCTTTTACTGTTTTGACCTACATAAGCGTCCAGTGGTCTGCATTGGACACGTTTTGCTCTACATGCTCTACGTGCCTTCCTCATTTGGACACAGAGATAGTAGATCTTTAGGGATATTTTCCTTTTCCATGTGTTGCACATTATGAACACATTGTTGTTAATGTGCATCATGTGGAAAAGCCATCTGCTGTATTAATCTGCAGCAAAGAGCAAGGAGAAGGATTTTTTCTTTAATTTACTGAATGTTTTACTTCTCCTGCACTTTGCAAATATTTTAAGTGCTTCTGCAACTGGGTCTTATTTAAGCTTTGAAAGGATTTAAAGCTTTATCCCTGGGAATACAAACAGAAATTTTATCATAACAGTGATAGTTTGTATACTATTAAAGTTAAATATTGAATATTTTCTCTTTCCCTACAGGCAAGTGTTTTTTCCCTCTGGCGTTCTTTCCTGTACAAGCTGACAGTTTCTATAAACTGTCAGCTCCTCAGTATTTCCAGCAGTGCTCTGGCGTATTTCATCTTAATTGTGGATGGGTCTGGTCTTCATATGAAATGATTGTCCAACAATAGACATTAATTGGACATGACCAGACATAATTTCCACATATATTACATAAGAAATAAAGAGAATCTTGTTATTCTCCTTTGAACCCGGTTTATACCATTAAGAAATGTACACATTTTGATCTGAAATATTCTGATTTGTATTTTTCACATAAGTGGAAGGCATTAAAATTGAGGACATTTTAGCATTGAGATGCTATTTTAGGCTTGAATATCTATAGTGATAGACTATCTCCTTTTAGCACAAAATCAACACAACAATAGTCTTTTCCAGCGTCCAATCAGATCATTTAGAAGCAGAAATAAACCCCAGTGGGCCGAGAAAAGCAGCTTCGTTGTCCATTGCTGTTCTTTGCGGATGTCTATTTTGCATCAGACTTTGGAAGGTGTGATAAAATGTGGAAATGTTGTGAATATGTAAAATTCATTAGTGTAATATTTGTTGCTTCTCGGGTGGGGCTAGAATATTAGGTAACACTTTATTTGAAGGGGGGTGAATAAGACTGACATGACACTGTCATAAACATGACATAACACCTGTCATGAACATCAATAAGTCTTCATGAATAGTTATGACTGTTGTCATAAAGCGTCATTCGGTAAATTATGACACTTTTAATACGTAGTAGACATTATTCAAAATGTCTTTGTTATGACAACTTGACATTAACCAAGAAATCATTACTGTTTAAACTTTACCTTTAATAACATAAAGTTGCCTAATTTTTAAAGTGCAATCAGTAATACTTTTATAACAAATTTATATCAGTAATGATTTCTTGGTTAATGTCAAGTTGTCATAACAGACATTTTGAATAATGTCAACTTTCTATTAAAAGTGTCATAATTTACCGAATGACTCTTTATGACAACAGTCATAAATATTCATGAAGGCTTATTCATGTGCATGACATGTGTTATGTCATGTTTATGACGGTGTCATGACAGTCTTATTCACCCCCCTTCAAATAAAGTGTTACCGAATATTATTTATAATGTTAAAATACAAAACTGGATTGTGCTTTTGTTCTAAACTGTGAGCAGTATTTTGTTGATGACACAGCTGAACGTTAGTTTAGCGAATGAGTAGTTCTGGATCCATGGTTCTTTCTGTGCTTGAGAGAAGCATTTTTGCCTTCTGTAAAAGCTCAGAAAAGACTCATTAAAAATAGCTTCACTGTGACGTGCTGAATAACTGTGTTTATGAGTTGACTATTTGGGAAGCTTTAATGTGGGAGGATGCAAGCTTTTCCTTTCAATTACTTTAACAACAAAGCAACAGGAAGTGGTCCCTGTTGTTAACGTTGATGGGTCCTTGAGCTGATGACAGAACCCACTCATCAGATACACATGTGGCTTTATCCGGCCAATAAAGCCACGTTAATGAACTTTCTTAGCTAGCTTTGACTGTAAACTGGCTGTGCATTTGAGTGTTTTGACTGTAAACTTGATTATTTTTGAAACGGCAATAACCTGATTAACATACTTTTCCTTCTCTTTGGGAAAAGTTCAATAATCATTCAGGTTCCCAATAAATCAAGTCCATGTGTTATTAATGATCTTGGTTTGTTTACTTGCTGGAATGTGTATTATGTGTTTCTGATTTAATTGTGGTGCTCACATTACTTTTATTGTTGCCAGTGTATTTAATTGTTTTAGCAGGTTTGTTTAGTGATGGTATCTTAGACAAATTTTCTCTTGTGGACAATAAGGCATAGATCAATCTGTCTAAATGGAGAGGGATGGTTAATAATAGGAGTCTGGGGTCTAAATGGCCACCCCGGCGCGCAGTCTTCCTCTTCTCAGTCCGTCAGAGCTCGCTCTGCAGCCATGCAGCGATTGCTAACAAAACTACTACAAACACTGCACACACACACACACACTCTAACTAACACACTTATAGTCTAAAAGACTCATCCGAAACACTCCTAGTAAAATCCAAAGCGTCACTGTGCTCCACTCTCTTCCCGTCTCCAAAACTCTCCAGAGCGTCTCGCACCACGTGTCTCCATTCTACCTAGCAACAGACGTCGACACCTTTTCATTGGTTGTTTTACAAATGTGGTACATTTAGACCCCACAAAATAATGCAGAATTGATCGATCATATTTCTGGCTTTATTTTGAAGTACATAACCACAAAACCAATATAAAAACACCACTTTTATAAAGTTTGAAGTCCATGCTGTCCAACAGAATTGAAATGAACACTCGGCATGCTGTCAGTGTTGTTACGAAGCCTTATAAATGCGTCACGTGCTTGCCCGCTGCAGAGCGGGCATCGACTCCAACTAAAACTGAAGTATGTATGTGTTAACTTTTATCTGCTACCTACTATGTGTATATTTCTTTCTTTAGGAAATCCAAGCCACTTGGTATGAGAAGCTTCATGAGTGGGAGGACGCCCTGGTGGCTTATGATAAGAAGATCGACATGAACAAAGAGGATCCGGAGCTGATCCTGGGCAGGATGCGCTGCTTGGAGGCCTTGGGAGAATGGTATGTCATTCGTTAGACATACCACATCCACACGTTTACTTTAGCTTTTGATATAAGATCAGAGTTTTGGGGTTCTTGGGCTTTTGGTCGAGCCTCAGCTGAAACAAATAAAGTCAGCGTCTGAGGTTTTGGCTGTTTCATCTCCCACTTTTCCTGGCTTTCTGTGATTACGCAACCTGTTCTAATGAGTCCTGTCATTTGGTCTCCCCTGCGGTTGCTCTGATTTGACCGACACAGTTTTACCAGGAAATGTGTTAACTGACATGGAGAGCCTGTAAGAGACTGAAGTGAGACTTCACCACAGCTGAGGCTTGACTTCATAACACCCCCACTCAGTGTGGAAGGACATCTTTAGGAAAAAATGAAGTCACAGGATGTCCAAAGGGTCCATATCAATGGATCGCCAAGGAATTTGACACAAACCAGACCTTGATTTGCTTATATAACCATTTTTGGGGGCAGTCTGCGATTCATAAGAAAATGATTCTGAAGCTTTACAAGGTAATATTTCATCCCACCTCGAGTTTTGTGTTTGCATCTGGATGGATAGAAGCTGGAGAGGATTTAGCTGATGACCTAGTAGTGAGCCAGGATGAAGCAACATATGGTTACACATTGACATTGTGCAGGTCTTCTAGTTATTTACCTAAAACTGGAAAAATGATTGTTAAAGTGCAATTTATGTCTGTTAGAGTGAAAATCAAATGTTGCTGTGGCTGGTTAGTGGCTCTCTGGAAACTAACTGGAACTGTTTTGGTGGAAGAATGGCTTGTTGTGTTGTTACCAGGGCAACAAAGACAGGTTAGTTCAGGCTGCAGTGTTGTTTATAAAATTTTGACTTGCCTTGAATCTGCCAAAGAATTTTGCCATGTGGGTTTGATTAAATGTTTTTATCTTGAATTTAGTATCACTGTTGAAGTTAAATATTGTTTAAAAGTTTGAACATGTCCAGTTTAAATCCAATACACACTTTAAAAATAAAATACTTCATTAGTTCACCTTAGTTTTTATATATATATAGGACCAATTCAGAACCATTGTTGTCTCAAGGCCCTTTACCAAGCAGTCTGATTGACTACAGAAATATATATTCAGTTCAGTAATATTTGACTTTTTTTAATGAAATAAGTATTGTGTCAATATTTAAATTTGTGAAAGTTTTTTTTATTTTTTATCTAAGGCAGCCCAGCCAGTCGCAGGGATCTTCCTCAAGTGACTGGGGATTTGAGACACTCACTAAAAACACAGAAGCACTGATCCAGTAACACTTTGTATGTTCAAGAAGAAAAACTCGGTTATTGTCAAAACTAGCTGGTGACTCCCTCCTCCAAGCTGTAGCTGCCAAACAGATTAGACTCCAGAACCTCAGTTTAGCCATAAACCTGCATGTCAAGCTGAAGTTGGAACTGTGTCAGTAAGTTTAACTGTCTGGTCAAGTTCATGTTTAAAACCTCCAGTCAGACTACTGTTGAACATTTCATAATGAAATGTTCAAATGTCATTATGAAATTTGATGAAATTTCCACGAGTTATGTCTAATATGCTTCTCACTGAGGCATAATTACTAAATAGGATGCTTTTTATAGGACTACTTTATACTAATTAACAATGAGAATTAATTTGGACACTCATGGTACTAATTATGCAACACAATAATTAGTACCATTAAAAGACTGTTCGACTTTTAGTAGACCCTCGCATGTTTTATTACCTCTCCAATCAGATAATGTGTGGCATGAATAAGACCTTGTGTAATCTCCTCTGTTTGGGTCCCATAAGTGTTTGTGGTTTTTATGTGACTAAAGGTTTCAAAAATCAAATTGTTTTGAAGAAACTGTGACCAGTGTCTCAGTCCTGTGACACTGGATAACTCAGTCCTGCTTTTATTTGTTTGCCTTCCTGAAGCACTAATATTCATCACAATACCAAGAGTGTTATTAAAAAAGTTATGGCACTAAGCCTTTCATGACATATTTGTATAATGATGCATGTATTAGTTGGGGTTGTAGCTAATGGCTGTTTTAGTGATCGACTATTCTGACCATTGATTCATTAATCAGATTTTTTTTAAAAACCTGACATATTGTACAGATTATTAGAAACACATTAGAAGATGCAAAAAAAAAATCAGTTCCTTTTTTAAATAGGAAAATAAACATTGAATTGCCTAAAGTGCAGTAAAGTGCATTCCTTAGCTGTATGATTAATCTGCAGCTTAAAAAATACTTCTGACATCAACATGTGAAAAACTCGGTACTTTCTGCTTGATTTATCAATATTATCCTCTTTATGTTTAGATTATCTGATTAATAAATGAATAGCAGATATTTTTGTAACATAATTTGAACTAGGTGAAGCTAAGTCTACGCCACTTGAGGAGATTTCTGTAGAACATATTTACAGACGAAAGGGTTTTTATCTTATATGTAAAATGTATCATTAGTAAAACTAATTAAAATCAGTTTCTTCCCCTCCAATGTAGCAGCACAACGCGAAGAAGCAGTTTGGTCCTAGTCCTGAAGTTCCCATGACCACACAGTGTTTCCTTCCTGTGAAACTCCTCCTCTTATTGTTGTTGGAACTGGAGTTAATGCAGCCTAATGATGAATCTGCAGTTTACACTTTACACTGGAGGTCCACAACAAGAAGCAAAATTTGATTTCTGTTTCACACACTGATAAGTATAAACATTTAAGCATAAACATAAGTAGGAGAAAGTACAATAAAAAGCTAAAGAAATTATAGTATTTTTTTGTTCTCGGATAGTTCTCATACAGTTGAGCTAATTGTGTTGCAATAGAGAAACTGACTGTGAGGTGTTCATTGTGTTTATCAGAAACAATCTGTGCAGGTGGTGCTGAAAACAGCTATTTGCAGTGTCAACCTGAACGTAAAAGTCAAATGGTTTGTGTCCAGGATGTGTGGGGTCAGTAGCGATATTAGCCGCTTTTTACCTGACCATGAACCTTTATGAGGTTTGGATGGAAGGAAGGTCAGCCGTTTGAACTGTCACTACTTCTGATGATTTAAACACTTGTTTCTAATTGAGTAATAATCTACTGTATACACACAGACACACACATGCACAAAATAAGTAGATCGTTTATGTAGTTATGTAACAGGCAGATGGAAAACTGCTTCAGTGACCCCCATCAAGCGGTCCTTTCCTCAGACTGCTCCTCTGCCTCTTTCTTGTTTGGCTCCAGCTTCCTGCCTGTTAAACACATGTAGCCAATTTGATCTGCAGCACAATCAATCAATTTTTAGTCTTGGTTTCATACACATTTCCCCTAAGGACACATCTGTTTGTTTTAGTATGCTCAGTCTCAAACCATTCGAAACGATGAATGGTTTAAGATGTTTTTGTTTTTTTATGCCAACAAAGAAATAAAAAAACGATGGAAGATGTGATAGAAAGCTTGTTTTTTTTTTTTTTTATCTCTGCTGAGGTTTCCTTACATCTTCCGCCAGAAGTGCTTGTCTGTTTCAGCTAACGTTGCCTTTAGTACAATCACTAATAACAAAAGTACATGTGAACAGTATGTAAAAAGAAGCTAACATTTGGCATGCTGTCCATTATAGCCCTCATACATGAAAGCCAATTCTGGAAGTTGCCTCGAGTTTGTTCTTTTTTGCTGCTTTGTAGCATTCCTGCAGTGTCACAGTACTATCTGTGGCTGATCTGTCTGATCATCAAGATTAATCATTCAGCTCACCAGCCATGTTTCCATCAAACTCTCATGCAAATTTTGATCTAATTTTTAAAATGTCTCAAAAAACAAAATGCAATCAAGTCGTGTTTCAACCAGGCCAAGCAAAACACCTTCGTCAGATCCAATGTTAATTTTAACATTACATTTGTTATTCTAACTTTATTTAGTGTAGTCTTTTTACGAAAATATAATTTAGTTTTAGTCATAATTTAGTCATCAGATTTGTTTTAGTCTTAGTTTTAGTTGACTAATTATAATAAAATTTTAGTCAACTAAATCTGCTGTCAATTTAATCGACAAAATTACATGTAAAATGTAAATAATTTTGAATTAACACAATGTAAATCATGTTTTTAACCAGTTATGACATATTGTTATTGACCGAATATGTAATACATACAAAAACAGATTACATTTTTTTCAGATGTCTTTATTTTTCTGACCTTGCCTTCAACAATAACAAAATATTTCAGCCAGTTGGCCTGTTCTGCCTGAAAATTATATTCACTGTCAATAACTAATTGCATATTGCAATCTTCATAAGCTATTCTTTTTTCTTTTTTTACTGTAAATCTAAAATAGACACCACATGTAACAGTTAAGCTATTAAAAATAAAACTGGTTAATACTGCTGTATTAATGATAATTTAAAATCAACATCCATGAAAATCAAACCACAATGTTCCATTAAAAGCACAGCAGAAAACAGAATTGCTCATGTCAAACATCATGTCAGTTTCAGTAGCTGATTGTGGAGGAGCTGTGGTCCTGTCGGCACTGTTTCTGTTTCTCCCTTCATCCATTCTGTCTGATGTCAACCAGTCCGTTTAAAACACTCACTGACACGTTTTGAAATTTGCCCCATATTCATCCTCTCTGATGCGTCTTCCTCCTCACGTTACGTCTGTTTTATTGCAAGAGTTTTCTGTTCTGAGGACGCTGTGAAGAACCAGGTGAAGATTTCAGCAGGAGATGTTAAAAGCAGCCCCATTTTTGTTTTCTGTCTCTAGGCGACGGTGGCAACTGCTTACTTGATATTTCTCATTTTTCAGCCACATTTAGTATTTTACCAGACATTGTCAGTCCTGTCCTGCCATAAATCCCTGCATGTTCATGTAACAGCAGCACATCAGCAAGCAAACTGACGTCATAGCGCAACAAAGCAAACGTTAGCCTGATATGGGGAAGGCGGTTGGCCTTCAGATTTTCACGCCACAGAATAATTTCCATCTTTCTGCCTTTCTTTGCGTAAACAGGAAATATTCCATTAATTGGACCCCTGGCTCCACTGCTTCCATCCTAGAAGGCCCGCTTCTCTGTCCTGGAGGTTTGGACTTGGACATTTTTGATGCACAGATCCACAAGTAGATTGGGAAATGGGTTTCCCAAGTAAAGCCTGGTGGCCTGCCATGCTAATGATACACTGGAGCAAACCCCGGGGAACGGTCGCTATGTCAGAACTTATTGTGTTTCCCTTTAGCCTGTCAACTCTTTTTCAGAAAATCCAAAAACCACCTCAAGCGAGCGTAAAAACCTTCCCAAAAATGTAGGAAGATTTTTTTTTAAGTTTTCAAAATGAGCAGAAAAAAACCTGGATGGAAACGTGGTGACTGAGTTTATTTCTGTGAAGGTGGTAGGGGTCAAATTGGGATGGCCTTTTTGCTGATGTGGGTGCCTGATGTTCTCCAGGGGTCAGCTGCACCAGCAGTGCTGTGAAGAGTGGACGCTGGTCAGTGAAGAGACTCAGGCCAAGATGGCTCGTATGGCCGCTGCAGCTGCCTGGGGTCTAGGTAACGGCAACTGCCATGTTCCCTCATCAGTCATCAATCAGACACTAACGTTGTGCAGGGTTTCACCACATGGTCTTTGGTTATTTATCAACCAGTTTTCTTGTTTTTCCAGGACACTGGGATAGCATGGAGGAGTATACATGTATGATCCCCAGAGACACACACGACGGCGCTTTTTACCGAGCAGTTCTAGCTCTCCATCAGGACCTCTTCTCATTGGCTCAACAGGTGGGTTGCATTATTACTCAGCCACATAAATGCTGAACAGGATGTACTTTGAAGGTTTATGTTTTTGAAAGTGTTCTCATAAAGTCACACACTTTTTGGATCTGTCTGGCCATGAAGCTCGTGAAATTTCACTTCATCTTTGTAATTATTACAATTATTTCCATTTTATTAGCACGTCAGTGTTTTTTTTCTGCTGCCCAGAGAGGATTGAACTCCTCTCATCGATTCTTGACGCTTCATTAATGATAGTAATAATGAAATCCACCAGGTTTGTTGGTTCTTTCTCTTCTTTTCCACATGGAACGCTTTTGGTGTGGAAATGTTATGTAAGTGCAGCTCATTTCAGTGTTCAGCTGCCGAAGCAGGTGACTCCTCTCGTGGTCTGGTGGAGGTTAGGATGATGGTTTTCCTCTAGTTTAAGGAAGGTTGGGCTTTTGTCAATGAGCTCAGACTCCCTGGAGCTGGATGTGCTTAAAGCAAATGAAGAACACACCGACAGCATGCTTCAGCAGCCGACAAACAGTAAACAGTTGCTCACCCAGTTGCCCTGTTCTTGTCCTCTTCAGATTTGCTTCCCTCCTTCTCATCACAGACATTCTCCTTCAAATTTTGAGATTACATCCAGGTGCGGCCTCTGAACCTGCTTAGTGCCTGAAGAATAGCTGGAGCTCACAATGTAAGACACACACACCCAGCACAGAGGAGAAGAGTAGGGGCTTAAATGTGCAGTTTTCCAGATGGAGTGTGTCATCCTCACACAGAGCTTCCTTTGATTCAGTGGGCTGTAGCTTTCATTCTTAACATCCAGACATGTGCTTCAAGGGTCAATTTTGAGTGAAATTTCTCGAGTTGATGTCTGAAGTTTCCTGTTGTGGTCTGTGTGACAATTTGTGCCTTGCAAATATTTTTAGGACTGTAATGATTCATTGAACGATGAGAGAATCTTGATTTTTAAAAGTCCAAATGATCCACCTCAAGGCTTTTTTAAGTAGTTTAAGTAGCTTAAGTAGTTTAACTGCCTAGTGCAGCTGGAGGATTTTGTTGTGCCGATGAACTATTGATGAGTACTAAGTGCTATAAGCTGTGATGGAGAAAGAAGCGTTACCAAGAAAGAGATAGAAGTGTGTCCAACGTGTTGGGTCGCTCACTTTGGATGCATTTTCCTTCTTTTCAGGGGCAGCTACCTACTAATCTATGATGTGAAAAATATATAGATTAGAAATGTAAAATCACTTTGTCATACTTCAAACTTTAGACTGAAAGTTAAGTTTAATATAAAAGGCAGTGTTTACTAATGAGTTTGCTTCCTATTTTTTAAAAGTTAATGTGAAATGTTTCATTTCTCTTCTGTTTTTATGCTTAAAGTTTTTTCTTACTTTAAGCTTAAGATTAAAAGTGATAGAATCATATTGCATCTTAAGCAATAAAATGCTGTTATTATAAAAAAAAAAAAGTTTTTTTACTGGTCTTTGCTCTGTCATATATTTCTTTTACTATGATATGTAGCATCTATTCCACTTCACAGTGTTGTAAGGTAATTTAATTTATATAGCACATTTGCAGCATAAGGCATTTCAGTGTGCTTTACATGAATTAGAGGAAATATAAACAAAAAACAAAACAAGAAAATTACTTCACAATTTATAATCTAATAGTTTCTCTAAATCCTAAGGTTGTTCTAACTAGTAGGTTTTATTCCTGTTCTGGGTTGAGTGATGTGTAAAACTAAATGTTCCTGTTCCGTGTTGCTAAGCAGAATAAGAATAAGTGCACCATGGGTTGTGCTCCTTTGTGTTGTCTGGTGCATATAATTCCAAAAAGATTCACTGAAATTATTGTCTGAATTGTAATGCTATAAAACTCCTGGGAAACTCAGACCTTCACTGTTGGTTATTTAAAAGACCCGTCTGTCTTCATGGCTCTAATAACAAAGTTACATCACAGAGCCCTGATCTTATGTGAATAAGTGCAGCTTTACGTAAGAGAGCAGAGGGCTGTTTAGCTGCTGTTTTGTGCTGCCAGAAGCTAGACACTGCATTTACTGGGAGTCGTCTGGACTGCACATTTGCAGCTTGGCCCCAGCGCAGTAATTCAGGAGTAAACAGCACTAGACCTGCATGGAGAAACAGCCTCATTGTCACCTCGTATCAAGCCTAGTGTCCCAACTCCTCATCTTGTTATTTGTGCTTCAGGATGTTTTGGCATGCCACCCCTGCTTCCCCTCCCCGTTAAAGAAAAAAAAAAAAAAAAAAATTGGTAGGAGTTGGTTTGAAACAGCTATGTGCCCCTCCAAGAGTTTCCTCAGTTTTCTCCTTTATTTTCTCTCCCTGATAATAAGAGCTGCCAACAGCTGCAGCCGATAAGGCCCCATAAATCATTGGTTCTGTGTCCTTGGTTGTCCCCATCATCTTATCTCCATTATCTCTCTCCATCAGGAAGTGTTTCCACTCCTCAGGGCTTTTAGTGGTGATGGACTGTTTGCCAACTCTGTGGGTGTAGATAAGTCCTGCATTTGCAGGAGAAATCAGATGGCCAGATTTCTGCAAATGATTCAGCAGAAAGCAGAAATGACTACAAACAGGATGCTAACCAAATAGTTTTTAGGGGTGAATCTATGGCAATATAAATAATATATATTATTTTTATATGTTTATAAAAATAACCTCTGGAAATATAAAAAAATGTTTTTCAGAGTTTTCATCTCTTTTTATTTATAAAAAGTTTTAAAGTCCCTACACTGGCTCCCTGTAGCTCAAAGAATAGACTTTAAAATACAAAATACTGTTAGCACCACAACACATTAAAGATCTGTTATTGCTCTACTAACCGTCTAGACCCCTCAGATCTTCTGGTTCTGGTCTGCTCTGCATCCCTAGAACTAGAACCAAATGAGGAGAAGCAGCATTCAGCTTCTATGCACCACAAATTTGGAACAAACTTTCATAAAACTGTAAAACAGCTGAAACACTGGGTGCCTTTAAATCTCAACTTAAAACCCACCTGTTTAAAGTTGCTTATGGCTAAATTAGGATTAGAGTGTGGGTTTTGATGTTTTGTTATCTTTGATGTTTTTAATGTTTTTATCTTTACTTTTCATCTATTTATTAATGTCACATACTGTTTTTATTTTTTATTTTTTTCTTTAATTATGTAAAGCACCTTGAAATTTGATTGATTTGATTGATAGGATAAAAATTTAAAAATATATTCCATTTTATTAAAAAAAATTATAATTTAAAAGTTATGATAAAAAAATCTTTAGATTCATTATTGTAATTTGATTTTTTGTCATCTTCCCTCAAACTGCCTGAGTCCTCTCTAGCGCCTCCAGGGGGCCACAACCCCCACTTTGAAAAACACTGGAAGAGCCAATTTTAAATGCCCAGTAATAAGAAAAATAAGTTAAGGATAATCTGTACACCCTGTTTTTTCATTATTAATTATATGTGAAATTCTCACAGGGCGTTGGAAATTTAAGACCAGATTATGGAATCTAAAGTGACAAAAAGATGAGTGATGAAAGGTGGATTATAACCAAAATCAGGGGCACTGCCAGGAATCGTGGGCCCCCTGACAAAAAATTACATTAGGCCCCCCTGCGCAGCTGCTGTTACAATTTTTTGAGTCTATTTGACCCATAAAAAGTGTCACAATTTTAAAGGCCTGCATCTGCCTTGCTTTCTTTGGTTCAATTCTGATAATTAGCACAATATTTACTGCTCATGAATTTAACATCGATTATGCAAGTAGGTTGCTTAAATTTTTTCTATTAGTTTTAGATACTGAAATGTCTCTACCAAAGAGCAACAGTCAAAAGCAATGTGCAACTACACATAAAGCAATCCAGACTTCTCAAAAATGCTATGTAGTTGCATTTTATTCAAGCTGCAGTACATAACTTTAATAAAAATATGTTTTCTCCATATTTGTTAAAGCTGTCACCATGTCGTAGCAGTTTGTTATGAGACAGATAATCTGTGAAAACAATCAATCTCCTCCATCTCCTTCCTGAACTACTATTACTGGTTAAAGTAATGCACCGTTCTGACCAAAACAGCCAATTAGAACTAATAGGACGCTCTTAGCGCTGTCAATTAGCCTCATTCACTCACTGCTAAATGTGCTAATGGGGGAGAAACAACTTATTACAAGAAACCGTTTATCTGCTGTCATTGGTAGCTATGCTAACTAAACTGAGCATTCACAGTTTGAATCTGTGTAGCTCTGTGCTATGCTAGCTGCAGCACGGCAGAAATCAAGGGGGAGGAAGGATGAGCAGCACCACATGAGATTGTGATTGACAGCCCCCCCCTAAAGTACTAAAGCTCTCCTGTCACTGACTGGTTGTTTCTAGCACTGGGAGAAAGCAGAGAAAATAGATTTTTCACAGATTACCTCTCATACCATACTGTCACAACATAATGACAGTTTTAAAAAAAAATATGTGAAAAAAATATGTATATAAAATACTTCACTTAGGAGAGGGCTCGTCAGAGCTGCTGCTGACTCATCTGTTAAGTGTGGTGAAAAGTACAAGGGACAAGTTAAATAAATGAATATGTTGGTAAATTGTTTCCTTAATTCATTAAATGCTAGTGAAATGGAGGCAAACAGTAGTTTGTTGCTAAGCTAACTCGGCTAAATGGTTGATAATCTCACACAGTCTACCCACCTCTCTTGGAGAAAAACTGAGTTATAAATTAACACGCTTGCCTTTTTCCAGGGGTGAAAATAGTTTAAAATTCTTGGGGGTACTATGACTAAAAAAAAAAAATATATATATATATATATATATATATATATATATATAAAACTTCTTTGTGTGCTTTGGAGTTTCTGTGCTGATTAATTTTTTTGCGAAGTGATAAAAGCTGGTTAGCTCTTGAATTGTTACAAAATAAATCTGTATTTCCTTCAGCCCACTGGCTGCAATGTTGACACCTTGAGATGCCATGAGACCTAAATTCTGAACATCATGGCATGGAGTCCATCCCAGTTTTCCATGTCTGTCATATAACCATTAATTTTATCTTTTAAACTGGTTCTATTGATCCTGTGTCCAGACAGAGGGATAATCAGTAGCCCAGCATCATGACCTGTTTGTTCTGAAGATCCTGCAGCTTCATCTTCCTAACATGGCGCCTCCTCACCCTGACTCTCATCCTGACAGGAG
>NW_015114043.1:97390-106061 GCF_001443285.1 Poecilia latipinna | reverse complement strand
AGAAAAGCCTCTCAGACTCTGAGCCCGACAGCACCAAACTATTTTTTTATATTAGACAATTAATTTAATTTCACATAATTATCGCGGTAGAAGCCATTTGTTTGTTAAATACTTAATGAAACATATTTACCGTGTTTGATGTTTGTTGTAAATGACGTATAGTCACAGAAGAACGAGGTAATTAGTCCAAGTTTGTCGTTTATTGAACGTTCAGAAACTACAGCAGCTGTGATGAGCCACAGCAAAGGTAAACTAAGGTAAAATAACTGAACAGGTGATCAACTCTAAACCACTCGCACCTTTTTACTCTCCATCTCTCTCCTCCTGCGCTCCACAAGCCGACTAGAGATTACTTTCAAAGCATAATATTCAGTCCGTTACGATATTAGGTTTGCAGGCTTGATATTTATTTTGAGATCATTAATAAGCACTCCCTGAACACAGCGGTGGTTGATTAGTTAATTTTAAACTTCTGCTCTGCTCGTTATTTTGGTAATGGAACCAAAACGCACAGAATTGCGCAACACCTTGTTGAAACAATAATTACTGAGATTATTATTGTTGTTGGGTCATTAATTTGAACACGTTTTGTTGACTTTTTTGTTGTTTAATAAAGTTACGAACTTTTTGATAAGGAGCCAGAGGAGGACGTGCTGGTTTCAGCGTCCTGGCGGCGCTTAGTTTGTCACCTAATGCCGAGATCGACTCAAAACCTTCTGTGATTGACATATTACAGGCCTGCTCTGGTAAAGCACGAACAGTTCAGAAACAATATGAAATGGAAAAAAAAAGTTATTTATTAACTGATTAAGTCGTGTTTTAGATTGTTCTTGAAAAATGAATCACTCACGGCTGTACAGTGAACCTGTTGATTTTTTACTGCAGACAGCTGCTCCCCTCTCTTGCAGGTACTGCGTACCCCCGCTAAATCTTTTAGGGGTACGCAGTACCCTACCCTACCCCCTTACTTTCACCCCTGCCTTTTTTTCTCTCTCACTCTATTTTGGTTTTGAAAAACTTGATTTTATAACTTTTCTTAGCAGCATAGTAACTGCCACAATCGTTCATGGCAGCTGTATTCGGATGCAGCTTCTACTGACTGCAGCTGAACAGCGTCACCGTGAAGCGCTCCAAGCAGGAGCGAACCATTTCATGCAGATCCAGGGGGGAGTTCAGGGCAAAAATGGATATGTGTTTTTTGGTCTGGGAGGGGTAACATTACATTTTTACTGCTAAAAATAATCTTTGAAAATACTATATGATTAATTTTGTGTTTGACAGGACCCTGATTTTTTAGTTTTATTTCTATGAACAAAAAATAAATAATTAATTTGTGGAGGGCCCCCAGCTGGTCAAGGCCCCTAGAACTGTCTTCACTTTTCCCCCTATACCGCGCCCCTGACCAAAATGAATAAAAAGTATTATATATTTTTTAGAAAATGTTTTATTGGAAACATGATTATTGAAATGTTGAATTAATCTGCATCTTTATCATTATTTAAAATCATATTGTAGATATCTATCATGAAAAATGAATGATTTAATGTGTCTGTTTTTATTTCTGTGAATAACCTAGTGCATTGACAAAGCCAGAGATCTCCTGGATGCTGAGCTGACGGCCATGGCTGGAGAGAGCTACAGCCGTGCCTACGGGGTGAGCGCTCATCACACCATCGACATAAGATCACTTTTCTTTTCTCATTATACCTGGGAAACAGATTCATCACCTTGTTCTCTGACCCACTCATGCTTGGATTCATGAGTGGATTTCTTATGGCAGCTCTTGAGATTATCAGTTAAAAATAGAAAATAGCAGGCTTGGTAAAATCTAACCCTTTTGATTCTTGTATGAATAATTTATACAGTGTACCTAATTTTCTTAAAAACTCTTCATCAGACTGAACTCTGTTGGAAACTGGATTCTTGGGTCACAGAGTCAACTTTAATTTTTCTTTCAGATTGTCCTTTCAACATATTTTCCTCTTCTGTACCATATGAATGTTTCAGTTCCAATAAAGTGTGTCGCTAAAGAGTATCACTGAAGGTAATCGTGTGTGTGTTTATTTTCCAGGCCATGGTGTCCTGCCAGATGCTGTCTGAGCTGGAGGAAGTGATCCAGTACAAACTGGTGCCGGAGCGGAGGGACATCATCAGGGAAACTTGGTGGGAGAGGCTGCAGGTACTCGATGCTCAGAAAAATACACACACACACACACACACACACACACACACACACACACACACGCAGCTTATAGTAGTTCAAATCTTCATTCACGTGGGCAATGCAAGCATGCGATGTGAAGCAGATGCTGTTGCTAATGGAAAACATCCCGTCTGCAGCCATGTGGAGACTCAGCAGTGTCTCAGACTGATCCATTGTTGCTCTCAATGTTTCTGCTCTGATTTGCTTCCAGATATTGTTTCTATAAATATGAAAACTGTTTTAGAGAAGCCATGAGTACTGGCTTCTGCTGTCTGTGTTCCCACAAGACAATCAGCAACTTTTAAAATGTTTTGTGGGATCAGTTTGATACAAAGCTTGGTTAGTCTTCGGTTTATGACAGTGATTAACAGATTCACCACACATTGCAGGACTAGGAAAACAACTTGAACCTTTTCACATTTTTCAAGTTAACAAAAGGGGGTTTTATGAAACAAATCAACACAAAGTATAAAAGTGCAGAAGTGTTTGTTGACAGGACCGCTTTAGTCTCCACAAATCCAACCTTTCTGGAACTGTGGCAGAGAAGAAAACCATTGTCGATAACAAGAAGAACTTCTGTTTACAATTTGCTGCAAGCCATGCAGCGAGACAGCAAACATGTTTCACTAGACCAGATCGAACCTTGATTCCAAAAACAGTGGAAGAAAAATAACACTACACATCACCCCTGGACAAAATGTCCCACCATACTACATGGTGGTGGCAGGATCATGCTGTGGGGAGTTGGAGCTCACTTCTTTTACTATGTGCTTTCTTGAGTTTCAATAGCTGCTTCCTTGTTCATGCACTGCTAAATGAGGGTGTATGTTTCTGTGTGTTTTCCGTCAGGGTTGTCAGCGCATTGTGGAAGACTGGCAGCGGATCCTGATGGTCCGCTCTCTCGTCATCAGCCCCCATGAAGATATGAGAACTTGGCTGAAATACGCCAGCCTTTGTGGCAAGAGCTTACGCCTGGTCAGTGCACTGACATATTTATATTGGATGGTAATAGACCATCTACTGTAATTAATAGAAGCTCTCCAGGATCCTATTCATTATCCTTATTAACAATCAACCAGAGTAGACTTCTAACTTTCCTTAACAGGAAATTATGTTTTGGCTCAGAAGAAGTTAAGTGCAGCTATAAATTAAACTTCATTTAATTTTTTCTAAGCTACCAGTAATAAAAGCAGTGAAGCTGACCCTGAGTCATGCTGTGTGGAAATTTAAAGTGCATATCTTCTTGATGAAACGGAGAATTTGTTCCATCTTTAACCTCACTGGTATTCCAATAAGTTGGAGAAGATGGTAGAAAGTGTTGTTATAATTAGCCACATATTAGAATCCAACATCACTGAATGTGCTGCCATTGGAAAATAGAAAGATGCATTACACCACCAGTAAAAATCTAAAAATCTGTTTTTATCTGTTTGTATTAAAGTATATGTATGAAAAACAAAGTTCTGTTCAGTTTAAGTAATTTTGCTAAATGTGCTGCATTCTCCTCCAGGCTCTGGCCCACAAGACCCTGGTGCTCCTCCTTGGTGTTGACCCCTCCAAGCAGCTCGACCACCCGCTGCCCACCACCCACCCACACGTCACATATGCATACATGAAGTACATGTGGAAGAGTAGCCGCAAGGTAGGAAAAGCCACTTGGTCACATAAAATCTGGTCATCACTTTGTTTGTTTCAGTGCAATATATCAGTATGGTCTGACTGTCTCTTTAAGGTTTCATTCAGGTTTATTAACAAGCGTAATGCTTGTCTGTTTGAGATTCAAAGAACAATTCTGTAAAATATACACATTTAATCTTATTTCTGTTTTTGTAACCTTTATTTATCCAGGATTTGTTTGTGATACTAATACAAGTTACAAGATACAAGGCAAGAGCTTACACCTGGTCAGTGCACCGACATATTTATATTGGATGATAATAAACCATCTACTATAATTAATAGAAGCTCTCCAGGATCCTATTCATTATCATTATTAACAATCAGGATTTGTATGTGATACTAATACAAGTTACAAGATAAACATTTGATATTAAACTGGAAATACCTAAACAAAATAAGCAACTCAACAGAAAAAAGTTCAGTTTAAGAAAATCAATCTTCCAATAAAGGAGTCTAAAAGAGCTACAAAATTACAGATGAAAGTATCAACCTTTTCATATCCTCTGTAGATTCAAAATCTACATAGTTCTACCAACCTCTGAAAAAATATCCTAGGTATTTGAAGAGTGCCCAATTTAAGGAGCACAAATTATAGCAGTTGTGTGAAGATAATGTACTCAAAGCTTTATCCTGTACATAAAAATATACCACAGTTGTTGTCTTCTAATACTTATTGACAGGCCAAAAAACAGAACATACATGACACCAGAACTGTAATGTTATGTGCAAGTTTTTTTCACTAAATGAATCTAGAAACTAATCTAGAGTGAATTAAACAGCATGCATTTAGATAATGTCAACATTAAGTCGGACTTTTCAAAAGAAATCAATATGTCAATAATAAAAGTTTAGCATTTTTACTAAATGCTCAGTATTTCCCCTAAAAAGATGTTTATAAGATTCTTATTTCTTGATAATATCTCTGGGCTCAACATAAATTAACAATTTCTGAAAAAGATTTTTGTTGTTCACATTAAGAGTCCAATTGAAGCCGAGCAGTCTGAAGTTTGTCAGCAGCCAGCATCGTAGTACAGCAAACTCAGTAAAGTATGCTGTCATCTGCATAAAAGAACACTTTAGCTAAGAATTGGAACAAAGCAGAGCCTAAGATTGTCAGTTTATTGATTCCAGGGGAAAGGGATAGGGAGTGAGTACTGGAACAGTTGACCAGGTCGTCTTACTGTCGGCAAGAAACAACGGGTTAGAACGAGAAGGTGAGTAGGTTCCAGGAATGAATCGGATAGTTTCTTACTTGGTTTGACGGTGAGAAGACATGAGCAGAGCACAGGATAGTGAGGCTTCGTTGGAGGGCGGACAGGTTGGTTAGAGTCGGGGCGAACGGAGTTCCACTTGGTCCAGTTGTTCTTTTCTTCTCCAGCTAGGTTCAGGCTCGGACCGGCAGGTCCTCTTGCGTCCCGAAGGGGAATCCACTGGAGACGGACCAATTTCAGGGGCAGAGGCGAGCACACGAGAGATGGCGTCCGACTGGTACCACCAGTGGTGTCGGGGAGGAACACACGAGGAGAGTGACTCACAACAGCGGGGTAATCGGCTCTCACAGAGCCACCGGTCAGACAGCGCACTCGGGAACGACGTAGAGACAACAGGGTCACCTGGCGTGGGAGACAACAAGGAGTTAGTATAGAGCAGGAAACGGAGGGCCTTTCTCTGAAACGATTGTTACCAAGGTAAGCAACACTCAGGCGAAGAAGAGTTGTCCAGCAGCTGCTTAAATCCTCAATCCATCCCCTCCAAACGAGCTGCAGGTTACCCCCGCAGCTTCCCAGGGGCTCAGAACCCTGGCGGCATCTTGTGGATACAATGGGGAATGGCAGGTGCTCCAAAGAAAATAAACTCAAAAACAAAAACACAAAACAGAACCTGACAGTACCCCCCCACCCCCACCCCCCAAGCAGAGGACGAGGGTTGAGAGTCCTGAAAATTTCTAATAAGGGAGGGGTCTAAGATAAACGATCCAGGAACCCATGAACGTTCAGGGCCGTACCCCTCCCAGTCAACGAGGTACTAGAAGCCCCTGCCTCGCCGCTGGGAGGCAACGATCCGGCGGAAGGAGAAGGCCGGTTGGCCATCGACGTCACGGGCGGGCGGAGTGGGTTCGGCCGGAGGGCAAAGTTCACTGGACAGCACCGGCTTGATTTGAGACACATGAAAGGTTGGGTGAATGCGTAGGGACTGGGGAAGACGAAAGCGCACAGCAGAGGGACTAATGACAGCCAACACCTCGAAGGGACCAATGAACTTGGGGGACAGCTTCCTAGACATAGATTTGAGGGGAACGTCACATGTAGATAACCATACCTTCTGACCTACAAAGTATGTTGGGGCAGGGATTCTTCTACGGTTGGACAGGCGTTTATTGAGAGTGGAAGTGTTGTTTAGAGCGGTGTCCTTCCAGATCTTATGGCTTCTACGGATATGGTGTTGTACTAACGTGACCGAGGTGTTGGTTTCATCAGAGGGGAGGAGAGGTGGTTGGTACCCCAGCACACCTTCAAAAGGGGAGAGACCAGTAGCTGCGGAGATATGGCTGTTGTGTGCATACTTGACCCAGGGAAGGTAGTGGGACCAATCGTCAGGGTGACCTGAGAACTTAGAATTGTGTATCCACTGGAGGAAGCGGGATCGGACAGAAGATGGCACAAACATTTTACCTGGGGGGCAGGATTCTGGAGCTGGCTCGGCTTGTAGAGCTTGACGGATGGTATCTTCGATCTCCCAGGTGACCACCCCAACGGTGCAACTGTGAGGCAGGATTGGAGCTGGGGCCTCCTCGGAGTTGTCTGGAGAATAGACTCGGGAAAGGGCGTCAGGTTTGACATTCTTGGAACCGGGGCGATACATAATGGAGAGGTTGAATCGTGAAAAGAACAGAGACCCACGAGACTGGCGTGGATTGGATTTCTTAGCTGATTGCAGGTATGTCAGATTCTTGTGATCGGTCCAGACCAGTATGGGGTGTTCGGCTCCTTCCAGCCAGTGGCGCCACTCTTCCAGAGCTAATTTGATAGCGAGGAGCTCTCTGTCTCCCACGTCGTAATTTCTCTCTGTCGGTGAGAGTCTACGGGAGAAAAAAGCACATGGATGGAGTTTATGGTCATTGTCAGAAGTCTGGGACAAAACAGCTCCAACCCCAGTGTCGGAGGCATCAACCTCCATAATGAACTGCTTCTTGAGGTCGGGCAAACCGGGACTTGAGCTCCGCAAAGGCTGCCTCTGCTTGGGGGGTCCAGACGAACTCCCTCTTGCTGGAAGTGAGAGCGGTTAGGGGAGAAGCAGTTTGACTATAGTTACGTACAAATATTCTGTAGAAGTTCGCAAACCCCAAGAAACGCTGAAGTTGTTTACGGTTTTCAGGTTTGGACCAGTCTAGTACGGCTTTAATCTTTTCCTCTGATGCTCTAACCTGTCTGCCGTCAAGAACGTATCCGAGGAATGTTACGGATGGTCGGTGGAACTCACATTTTTCTGCTTTAACATAGAGCTTGTTCTCCAGAAGGCGTTGGAGTACCAAGCGGGAACTTGAATATATCAAGATGCCATCTAGGTAGACAAACACGAAAACATTAATGAAATCTCTGAGGACGTTGTTTACAAGGGCCTGGAAGAAAGCTGGTGCGTTAGACAAACCAAAAGGCATAACCAGATATTCGTAGTGGCCCATGGGGGTCTTAAAAGCTATCTTCCACTCATTACCTTCTCTTATGCGTAGGAGGTGATAAGCGTTTCTGAGATCTAGTTTAGTGAAGATGGTAGCATTTTGGACAGGCTCAAACGCCGAAGACAACAATGACAACGGGTACTTGTTCTTTATTGTGATCTGGTTGAGTCCTCAGTAGTCAATGCAGGGCCGGAGGGAACCATCTTTCTTTTCTACGAAGAAAAACCCTGCACCTAAAGGAGAGGACGAAGTGCGGATTATCCCTGCAGCAAGAGACCTGTTTATGTATTCCTCCATGGTATGTCGTTCGGTTCTGGAAATATTGTACAATTTGCCATTGGGTAATGGAGCGCCGGGCAGGAGGTCAATGGCGCAATCATATGGTCTGTGAGGTGGTAAAGATAATGCTTTGTCCTTACTGAAAACTGGGGCTAGATCATGGTACTCACTGGGAATGGAAGAAATGTCCGTCGGGTCCAATTCAGCAGGGGAAGTCATGGCTGGGACGGCAGAATGAAGGCAGGTACTGTGACACTTGGTGGACCATGACCTTATTTTGGCCTCGACCCAATCTATGTGTGGGTTGTGTGTGGCTAACCAGTTGAATCCCAGAACTATGGAGGAGCTGGCTGCAGGGAACACAAAGAAAGAAATCTCTTCCGTGTGATTACCTGAAATGAGTAAGCGTACAGGTTGGGTTCGGTGGGTGACTTGTGGCAGGTCTTTTCCATCAAGGGATGTGACGCGGAGAGGGACTGGAAGTGGTTCCACCCCGATGGCTAATTGCTGGGCTAAATCTGAGTTAATAAGATTCTGTTCACACCCCGAATCGATGAGGGCTGACAAGGAAAAAGGTTCATTGTTACTGAATAGGGAGACAGGAATGATGAGGCGGGATTTTACGGTATGTGTTTCCGGCAGTCTCCCCATCCTTACTGCCGGACCTGTGGGTTTAAACGAACGGGACAGTTGGCAATAACATGATTTGGCTCACCGCAGTAAAGGCAAAGCCGGGATCGCAACCTCCACTGGTGTCAACCTTGTGTGTCCCAGTTGCATGGGTTCGGGTTCAGAGGCTGAGGAAGTGGTTGATGAGTGTGGAAGAGAAG
>NW_015114043.1:91807-93248 GCF_001443285.1 Poecilia latipinna | reverse complement strand
ATTGTGTAACATTAAATCATGCTTGGCTGCAACTGTATCGATGGCAGCTCTTCTTCTGTTCAGTGTTTGTAGCTTCTTGGCGCAGCTCCGTTCTGCTGCTACTGGTAGCTTCACCGCATCAGTTCAGCGTCTCACCAGCTGATGACGTTGCTGTGATTCACTTTGTCTGGTGTCTGGTTTTCTAATATTTTATGTTTTATAGAGGATTTTTGTACATATGTTTTGTCAGTTCTGTGATCATGTCAAAGCAGCAACTTATATTAAAAAGTGTTTTATTTCCGTTTGAAAGCTGCCCGCTTCCATGTAAGGACAACAGAAAAATCGCTCTTATAAACATGTAATTACTAAAATCACCATACCCTGACTTTGTATCCCTCTGAAAAATGAACCCATTTAAATAAAAGAAATCCCTCCATTGGTGATACCACGATAGAGAGCGTTCATTTTATAGCGTTAACACCGGAGCTGTAAGTGGTCCGGTATGAAACGGGGGTGATGGAACAACGGAACCACAGCACTTTTAAATTTCAATAATCAAAATACCGAAATTGTTTCCGTTGTTTTGAAAGGTTTATGTCAGTCTGCCTTTTCCCCATCGATCGAACCCCCTGCACCATAGGGGGTTAAAAAAAAAAAAAAGACGCGCACATTGCGCAAAACTCTGAAACAGGAGAAGCGGGACATAAAACGGAGCGACGACCTAGATGTGAATTATGGCATAAAAACAGAGAATCCGACGCTGAACAGTGAAAAATCAACACATGATGTGAAACATGATGATTAGGCGGCGCAGCAGGTGATGAGTGAAGATTAATGACGGTGAGCGTCAATAAATGATAAAATAAATCTAGCAACAGGAAATAAACTAAAGTGGACATAGCAATAAACCAAGAGAGGATAATACTAATCAAAGGAAACTAAATGGAAATGAATGAAGAACAAAATGCAACAATAGACTAAGAAACTAAAGTAAATACAGAGGAATAAACTGGTATGGCAAGACCTTTCGATCAATAATTAATACAGAGGACTGTATGGCAAGAATAAACACACTATTTCCAGATAAAAGGTAAAATAATATTGTTGAAGTGCCATGGGTTTGTTGAGACCATATCTAGTACTGAGAATAAATATATCTTACAGACCATAACAGTAAATAATTTATCACTTATTTATGTTTTTAATTAGATTTGATATGTTTATTTCTTCAATATAATTTTTTATGTCAGTGTTAATGTCAAGAGGCTGACGACTCCATGACACTTTCAATTTGACTCATTAGGATTTGTTCTTTGTAATTTCTGTCCAGTAAAACTATTAATCTATAAATCAATAGACAGGTCTATATAAAGAAATAATCCATGTTTCTGTCTCATATTTCTATGGCATTAAAAGGAAACTTTTGTTTTTCCAATGACAGCACTGCTTTGCACAGTAAATG
>NW_015114043.1:73030-88227 GCF_001443285.1 Poecilia latipinna | reverse complement strand
GCCTACAAATTCTTTGACGGGGGGCAGTGAGGGACCTGGATAATGGCTGGGGGGTGCTGGCCCGAAAAAGGTTGAGAAACACTGAGCTAGAAGGTCGTGATGAGTAGAAGAATGTGTGTGTCCTCTAACTAATCATGTTTCTAATAAATACTGAATCATTATCTTCATATCCAAATAAAATAAACAGCAAAGTATTGATGTTGAAAGTAGACGCTGCTTCTCACTGGGTAATTCCTGTAATAGCAGCTTCATCCAGCCAACATGTTTCACCAACGTGGCCAAAACTTTCCTAAACACTTTCAGAACATTAGTCACAGCTGCAAGGATTACATAAGTTACCAGTTAGGTTAACCAAACAAAAAATCTAAAACATTTCACACAGCAAGAGAAAAACATTAATAATGATAGTTATTGAACTCAGTTTTTAATGCTAGTCTTATATTTATTTAAAAAAAATCCAAAGGTGGATTAAATGTAAGTAAAAGCAGCTGTGGGTGATCTAAACCTGTGCTTTCTAACTCTCCACTGCTCCAGCTTGTTTCATTTTTTTTGTTGTGTGATGTCTGGAGAACAGGTTGAACAAGTTCAGAGCATAACCTCTCTGTTTTATGCTTCTGTTTTCTGTTTTGATAGAATGAGCAACACAAGGCGGATGTCCCCACAATCAATGGGAATAATGCTCAGTAGAAAACTAGCTTTTACATCACACATAATAATGCAGTATTCTTTAATGTTTAGTCTTTGCTGATATTTGGTAACTAAGGCAGCAGTGGGTGGAGTCAGAACAGATGCCGTTTGGCTGCCAAAAGTATAGCGCCTGTTTGTTGAAAGTGAGGATCTCATTTGGGGGCTTAGGTAAGTGTGAGCATCAGCACTAATGCTAACACAGCCAACTGCGTTTCTCAACAGATATAAAACACAGATGAGCAGAGGAAAAAAACAATCTACTGTTGGAGAGGACATTGACTCATCATCACTGAGACAAATTTCTCAATAGATGATGCTTACTATTTAGATTTTCAATGATTTTAACATCTTTTATATCCTTCTCTCCCAGCACAATGCCTTATAAATGGATAAATTGTTGTAAATGTTAAAAAACTGACTGCTGACTATCTTGCGTCTTGACAGATTGATGCCTTCCAGCACATGCAGCACTTTGTCCAGGGAGTCCAGCAGCAAGCCCAACATGCCATAGCAGCTGAAGATCATCAGCGCAAGCAGGAGCTCCACAAGCTGATGGCCAGGTCAGTTCATGAGCTGGAGGCAGCAGCCACTGCTTTATACAGCTGGTTGTAATGGCTACAACAAAAGCACAAACAGTAGAAATGTTAATGAAATGGCAGATTGCCGTGTTTGTTTTTTCATGTGCAGATGGACAGTTGGGCTCTGTGATAACTAGACTGAGGATTCATTAGTTAAGTATTTATTGTTGTAATCTTCCAGAAAAATTACCAATCTTACATCACAATGTTCAGAAGACTCCATAAACTGACATTTCTCAGAAACTCATTCCTTGAACATTGCCCATTTGGTTTCAACTTTTCCACTTAAAGTCATGCTCTACATTTTACAGAAATGATAACTTTCCACTTTCATCTTTAAAAGCCTTGCAAATAATGTATTTACATGCACATGATACACCCTTTTATGGGATCGATCAGCACAAAGTACCACAGTATTGTGAACTATTAAATATCTATCTTACATGTTTTTTACTGAGCAATACCTGAGCAAAGTTCCCCTCCACCTGCTTCAGATCAAATTACATTGGTGACAAATGTTTGTGCAACAAAAGTTTCTTTAGGTTTAATAAATTTTTGTAGAGGTCATCGAAAGTCAACCAGCCCCCCCTCCCCCCCCCCCACACACACACACATTTACAAAATCAAATGGATTTTGTGTCAGTAAGCTATACTACAAACATTTTAGCTGCACAAACAGCAAAAATAATTCTCTAAGTTTTGTTTGATTTTTGAACTTTTTTAAAAATCTTAACGGCACAAATTGAAATTCTTGCAGCATGTACCAGCTTAGCACAGTTTACTGTCACCACATTCTGTTTGGTTTTGTAAATATGGACAATCAGGTTGACATTTGGTGACCTCTAGAAACATTTGAAGGTTAGTGGGCGGGGCAACTTCATTCAGGTTTGAAATATTGGAAAGAAATCAGTAGAGGGAAACCAAACTGAGATTGTGTGGCAAGAATTGAAAGTTGATATTTACTGGTCATCTTTTTTTTTTAAAACTTTTTCAGTTTGAGTTATGTTCTGAAAAAGGAGTAAAAATAATTTAAAAAAAAGTTAGTGATGTCTTATCAGTGCTAAATACAAATGCATTTCATAAATTTACTAGTAGAAATATTTAGTAGTTTTTTTTTTTTTTATCAAATCAAATCGTCCAAAACGTTCACTAAAGTTTCTGCTTTTAATGTGACAATATGTAAAAAGCAATAGTTCAACGGCTTTGAAAGGGTTTTGAAGGTACTGTAAATCTCACTTCAGAAAACACTGAAGTCTCTTGAAACTCTTGGATCCAATTGAAGAAAACACTGGCATATTTTTCTGATGATGCTTCAACGATAGTTTGGAACTCCATCAAAGTCCCAGAACAGGTTGTTTACAGTTCCTCAAACTATCAGGGCTAAAATCAGCTGCATTTGGTCCTGACAAGAGGATGATTACCTTGTAAAGAGCTTGTCTGCGATTCATTGGGGGTTTTTTTCTTCATGTTGGTCAAGCAACCCAAACCAGCCAGAGGTGCGGCTTCGCATCAGACGGGTATAATCCAGGTCCCAGTAAATCATACGCCACATATGCCAACAGTGGGCTGTGTCCTCCCATCCTGTAACTCAAACGTGATGAGACTGAAGCGTGACAGCAGGCTGAAAAGGTTCTTTTTAATTTTCTATCTGCCACACAGCAGCTTTCTGAGGAATGCATGTGAGGAGAAAACACCTGTATAAAGTCAGCCAGGATGCGACGCCTCCCATCCTCACACACTTTAATGAATGCAGGTCGGGTGCTGGTATGGAGCACATCTGGACTTCTCATGTTCACATCATCTCGCACAACACTTCACTCTGACTCAATAGCTCTGCTTTCTTTCATACATTCTGTAACATCGCTGCATGTTAACAGATTTTGGAAGCAATTTTGGCATAAATCCTTTGCTAACACATGGGAAAACAAAGAAATGATGTAATGGCAATGGGGAAATTTATCAGTGGACCCCTTCAAACAGTATTCACATTATTGATAAATGGATCTACAAAAAATCTGTTTGCCATTTGCTCGCTTTAGCCTAGGTGTGTAAATTACACCACTCTGCCCCACTAGACACAACTAGCTGGACTTCTGCCTGTTAGCATCTGTTTATGCTTAATAGAGGCCTGTTCTCCTCAGTGAAGTTTCATAGCTCAACACATAAGCGACATAACCAATTAGATCATTTTTTGATGAGTTGGTGCAACATTTCCAAGTTTTCAATCATTAAAAAGTGTAACGTTTCTCTGGTAAATTGCAATATGTTTAAGCCAGTTGTTTTGTGGGAGTTAACATTAGCAAGTGTAACATTTTTGGAAAAGAAACAAACTTTGTGCTGCAGTGATTCCTTGGTTAATAGTTTTCTCCAGGAGAGAAACAAACAGAAATTGTTTCCATCATTTCTTTTGTTCATATTTAGGGGAATCGCATGAGAAAAAGGTTAGAAACTGTACAATTTGAAATAACATTCCCAAATTTGCAATGAAGTTTTGACACTCAATTGTTGTAGTTTTTGACTTTTCTGAAAGAATTCATGTGAAAAGGCAAGGTGGAAACACTTTTGTTTTGACATAGTGAACTCTCCCATCCTCTGATGGGTCCGTGCCTTACTAGAGACACAAATCTCAGAAAAATGTCTAAATCGATTCTTCCAGCATGGAGTGGAGAAACATCATATTTCTGAGATTTGTTGCAACCTTTACATTCCGTTTATTCCAACCATGCATAGCGTCAACAACTGACAAAATTACTCTGCATTACCTGCTTTATGTCCTCCAAACCAGTAGATGGAAACATACCTTCACTTCTTTTTTTCCGTTTTTGTGACATTTCAAAGGTTTGCTCAAAAATCACAACATTGGATTGAGACATGGTTAAAGAAGCACTGAACCATTAGTGCTATTTAGAGGATGAGGAACACTCTAAAAGCCTGTTAAATAAAGGATGGAATATAAAGTAATGTCTAGGTTAAAGATGACACCACTGATCTTTACATCACTACTGGATGCACAATGAATGTTGTCCTGGTTGAAGGACTTCAGTCACTTTGGTTTTCAGTTTTTATGTCTTTATGGTATATTTATTGTCTCGTTAACTGACTAGATTCCTCATGTTATTGTCAATGAAGAAAGCAAAAGTTCATCAACATGGCAATGTGAATTTATGTGGAAGCATTTATACAGTGAAAGAACTGAACCTTGTGGTCCTCCTTGTCTGACTGTGGTTAGATGTATTAACATGAACAGACCGACATCTGTCAGGTGAAAAATACTCTGAACTCCCAACAAAGCAAACAATGATGACTTTGACGTTTGACTTTAGTGACTTTTATAACCTACAAAATGTTTTTTTCAGTTAAATGTTTGAAAATATCTAACAGTTTTTGTTTATACAATGTTATAATGGAGGCTACATGTGAATGAAGATTTGAACTACTATAAGCTCGCTCTGTGTGTGTGTGTGTGTGTGCTGTGTGCGTGCATGCGTGTGTGTGCTGTGTGCGTGCATGCGTGTGTGTGTGTTTCCACCATGTAGGTGCTTCTTAAAGCTGGGGGAGTGGCAGCTCAGCCTGCAAGGCATCAATGAGAGCACCATCCCTAAAGTCCTTCAGTATTACAGCAGTTCAACAGAGCATGACCGCAGCTGGTACAAGGTCAGTCCCCGCCCTCCACCCTTCAACCTCTCACCTTCAGCTCCTGCCTGGTGCCAATAAAATCCGAGCTGTGCCAGAGAGGAAATCTCCGTCGGTGAATATTAGACACTCCATGTTGTCACTTTTTTTTTAAAGCTTTTTGTTTTCCGTGGCTCATTTATATTCCTTGTTAAACGGAAGTATTTAAAACCCGTTGTCTGTTTTTAAGGCATTAGCTAACAACACAGCTGTCAGCATTTCCTCCACTGTGTGTGCGTTTGTTTGTAATACCTTGTAGGGACCATTTTCCTGACACATAATACATTGTGGGGACCCACTCCTCCTTGTGGGGACTGAAGCCTGGCCCCACAAGGGGAAATGCTGTTTTTGGGTCAGGTGTTACATTTAGGACTTAGGTGTGAATTGAATTTTGGTTAGGGTTAGGAACCAAAACTCAATTACATTACATTACATTCCAGAGGGCAGGGGTTGACAACCCAAAATGTTGAACGAGCCATATTGGACCAAAACAACAAAAAACAAATCTGTCTGGAGCCAAAAAAAAATTAAAAGCTTTACATAAGGCTTATGATGAAGGCAACACAGGCTTTAAGTGTTTATATTAGCTAAATAGCTAATATAATAGCTAATATAAACACTTAAAGCCTAAGTTTTAATAGGCTAACACTAAGTGTTTGATAATAGGCTAAATAGCATATTATCAAAACGATTAAGTGCATACATTCATGAGCATTCATGATTAAATGCTTATATTCCCTGCTGTGCGTCCTGGAAGGAATGACGCACCACGTGACTACTCTGTTGTACGATGGTCTAAAAAATAGTCTAAAAAAATAGTCTAACAAAGTATATAAAATTTAATTAATACAGTTTAAGTTTGATTCGGTCCATGAATTGTAGAATCTCTCTTAGCTATTTTCCTCTTTTCTCTTTTGCTATCCATGGCCCACCACACACCCTTCAGTTTGTTTACAATAGCCACCTGCCTCGCACCCCGCCCAGCTGAAAGAAACGTGTCACAGGCTATAACCCAAATCTTTGTTGATGGAAATGTTGAAATTTTATATTTATTCTTCACATTTTTACAGCATTGGAAAACATTAAGAATGATTGTGTCATGTTTGTCCTCCTACAGAAACCATATTAAAACAAAAAATATATTTCCCACCCCCATCCTTTTCAATTTTCAAACATTTTTGAAAAAGCTCCATGGAGCCACTAGGGCAGCGCTAAAGAGCCGCGGGTTGCCGACCCCCGGGTTAGGGTTAGGATAGGGGTAAGGTTTAGGCTGTAGAAATGAGTGGAAGTCAATGAAAAGTCCCCAAAAATATAGCCATGCGAACGTGTGTGTATGTGTGTGTGTTTGTCCGTCCCATACTTTCTCCTTATTTATCTTGAGCAACTGGTTTCTAAAATGAATGTAGACTGGTAGTGAGCTTCCTGTATCGAACTTACAGCTCTGGATCATAAATTTCAGTTCTGTAGGAACTGCAATTTCCTACAGAACTGCAATTGATGTCACAAATAAATGTGGAAATCATTTCCCACTTATCTAAGACAGACGGTAAGCATTTTTCTGCAGGCCTGGCATGCGTGGGCCGTCATGAACTTCGAGGCAGTGCTGCACTACAAGCATCAGAACCAGGGTCGCAATGAGAAGAAGAAACGGCGACACGCCAGTGGGGCGAGCGCCGCCAGCGAGGCCAGCAACAGCGACAGTGAGGTGGACAGCGCCGACCACAGTCCCATGCCCTCACCGGGCCAGAAGAAGGTCAATGAGGTGAGAGCCCATCGTCTGCTGTGAAAGCTTCTGGTTCGGTCTGTTTGAAAGCGTTGCCTTGTTTTCTGGCCTTTGATAGGACCTCTCAAAGACTTTGCTGCTCTACACAGTACCTGCTGTTCAGGGTTTCTTCCGCTCCATTTCCCTCTCCAGAGGAAATAACCTGCAGGACACACTCAGGTGAGAGAAACAACTAGAATACAAACAAGGCAAGCGGTCAGACTTTACCGTTTATGTGAAGGCCTGGCTGATTTCCCCATGTTAGTAAAGGGTGGCCCTCTAGTGGCTGATATCACTCTGCTCTGAGAGGAGATGTGAGTTCACTGCGTGTTTTAACTTTCAGGGTTTTGACGTTGTGGTTTGATTACGGCCACTGGCCTGAGGTGAACGAAGCTTTGGTGGAGGGAATCAAGACCATTCAGATAGACACCTGGTTACAGGTAATGTGCACAGCTATTTACTCTTTTTTTGCTTTATTTTTTATTTTTCTCCCCATTGGTGGAAACAAAGACACGATCAACACTTTTAAAGCAAAAATAGGGTCAGCCCTAAATCAATCCAAAAGAGAAAATTGGCAGAAGTTTAACATGTACATTATTTTCCATTGAAAAAATAATCAGAATAAACAGAGAGGGGAGCAATGTAGCAATGATTGGCCTAAAAAATATATCAGACAACCTTTTAAAGTAGTAAGCCTTGTATTAAAGACAATTTGATGTTTCTATTTCTATCAATAAAAATGAAAATAATTGACAAATAGTCTTTAAAAAAGTATTTAACTGGGTTTCCATGCAGTCTTGGAAAATATAAAATTAAATGTTTTCCATGTTCAGATAAGTATGGAAAAGAAAAAAACTCTGGATTATGTAGACAATTGTTAGTTTTCTAGAATCTTTCTACAAACTTCATGTTTGCTGCAAAATAAAAAAGCTGTTTAAGAACTATTTCTTTTCCTCACAGTAAATGTTTGGTCTTAAAATGTAGACTTTTTCAAGGCATGGAAAAGTGTGGTGGTATGCAACTTCTGTAAAATAAATTTTTTGCATATTTGCTCAAAATGTTACTATGTTGTAAGACCATGAAACTGATAATGTGTGAAAAGATAAACCTCCTTCCTCCCTGAGCTGCTACTGTCTGGAGAAACACACCGCTCCTAGTCAAAAACGACCAATCAGAGCCAACAGGACGGACTTAATGCTGTCAATCATGCTTTTAAGCGCACTGCTCTGTGTGCTAATGGCACAGAAAAAGCTTAATGTTCCAGGAAAACTATTTCTTCTCCTTTATTGATGGCCATGCTAACTAGCCATAGCACTCACAACAGGCTATGTTGTGGGAAGCTAGCTCTAGCCTAGTAGAGATGACACGATGATGATTGGCAGTGTTAAGCCCCTTCTCTTGGCTCTGATTGGTTGTTTTTGACTGAACTGCATATTGCTTGGTATATTTTTCTGTCATGATACAGTGGCAGTTCTAACAAATATGTAAAAACACATTTCTGTAAAAAGTTAAATACGGCAGCTTTAAAAATGAGGTAGCGCTGACTTAGTCAGACTTCTGTGGCGTGTTTTGAATGTGTTGAGTTTCTTGTTTTCCTTTCCCAGGTGATTCCTCAGCTCATAGCTCGTATTGACACGCCTCGAGCACTGGTTGGCCGTCTCATCCACCAGCTGCTGACAGACATCGGCCGTTACCATCCGCAGGTACTCTGCCACGGATTCTCACCTACACAACATGGAACGTATACAACACTACACTTTGTTGATTGTTTTACTGTTTTTTTAGGCTTTGATCTACCCGCTCACCGTGGCCTCAAAGTCCACCACCACCGCTCGGCACAATGCTGCTAACAAGATCCTGAAGAACATGTGTGAACACTGCAACACCCTGGTTCAACAAGCAATGATGGTAGAGACTGAATTATTTACAGAAACTATTATCCTTCCAAGTATCCAGCTTTTAGAATAGAAGGAAGCAAAGTGAAACATTATTTTAATCACAGCTGAGCACAGATAACAAAACAAATGTAGGAATTGTGAACTTCATTCACTGAATGAACTCATTTCAAATGTGTTGCTGGGTAAAGGACAGGAGCAAGAAATGGCTGAAAAAGCCAGGCTGTCCATAAAACATTAAACTGGGAGAACATGGTGCAGCTAAGTGAGTAAATTAATATCAGGTCAAATGTGATCAGCTATGAAAGGTTATCTTAGAGAGGCAGAGGAAGGACAGCAGAGGAGCTGCAGTGTGAAGAGAGGGTTCAATGCGTCAAAAACAACATGGAGGTTTTTCATCTGAAGTGAATGACATCATCAACAGATTCAGTATCTGGACATGTTTGTGTTGAGGACAAGGCCACAGACCTTTGTTTAAAGCCTGCTGACTTCGGACCCCAGATGTGGCCTCACTTTGCAGGATTGCATTGCTGATGGGGGTAAATGGAACCAGGAATCCAGATTTCACATCCTTGTTGTTCCACACAGACGTTTTTATTTCTCTAAGGCTCATAATTTGGGTCAGATGAATTAAAACAGGGGTCCAACATGTGGCCATTTGAGGCCCTTGGAATGATCTTGGCCCCCAACTGCAGATCAAGAATGATACAAACAAATGGAGACTTTTTGTAATTTTTTTGTAATGAGTTTCCATTGCAGGTTTATATATTCATAAATGGAAATGTTGAGCACAACACAAAGAACTTTTCTTTCAGCAGCATTTTTTTTTCTTTTATTGTTATTTTGTAGTAAGTCAGGACACAAACAGCAGAGGCGACGCCAGAAAACTTTCACAGGGCTGGCCAGAACAAGCCAGTAAATATTTTAGGGGGGGAACAGCTAAAGAATAAATATACATGTGTTATTGTATTTATTTATATTTTGGATTTTACATTTATGTCGTCATTTAAGAAGATGAATTTGTATGTCTTTCTAGGACATGAACATGATTCTCTGGGCAACATTTTCAAGAGGGAGCCATGGGCCCCTTATTTCCCTACTCGGGGACGCCTCTGGCAATCCAAAGACTTTTAGCTTAACATGCGACTTGGCCACACCCATCCATCCATTTTCTATATACCCTTGTCCTTAATGGACCTTACCAAGCTCTGCCCAGAAACGCCCCCTAAAATCCCACGTGGCTGCATGGCTCACAAACAAAGCCTCACGGAGCTTAGTTTCTATGTGTAAACATGACGTCTTTCATTTCGACTGATTCTGCAGAGAGTATTTCTGAGTCGATTAGTGTAGCATTTCTGCCGGATTTCGACAAAATATCAGCCACGACAATGGACAGGGGAACCAACAAGTTCATGTCATCTTTTTTGGACGACATCAAGGTGTTTGAGCCACGCGATGCCTCCAACATTGTGCGCGTCACAGCGAAATGCTACCGGTCGATGAGGAAAACGAAAGTTACGACTGTAACTACGGTTCTATGAATTCTGGATGACCGCCAGAGGCGGTGCTTAAAGCACTGAATGATCACTCTTGCGCATGCACAGGTCGAGAATCTTATACCAACATGGTCACGTGTGACCCCCGGTGACACCGGTAAGTCTATATAGTCACGTGACAATGACAGCTCAGTTCCTTAATCTTCTCGCGAAACACGATGATTCCGAGGGACCGAACGCTCTGGCGGTCATCTGGGATTCATAGAAGCGTAGTTACAGTCGTAACTTGCGTTCTATTTCATCCCTACTGACCACCAGAGGCGGTGCTTAAAGCACTGGATGATGATTACCAACAGAGTCCTGAGGAATCACACACAGAAAAGAAACAATCCCAAACATGCCCACCTCACTGGGATGACGAACGCTGGGACAGGATCCCCTCCAGTGGGTGAAAGGCGGCCAGGTTTACCCTGTAGAACCTAGCAAAAATATTTGGAGATGACCAGGAGGCTGCTGCACGGATAGCTTCCAGAGTGACCCCAGTCATAGCGGCCCATGACACACTAATGCTCCTGGTGGAGTGGCACCGCACACCAGCAGGCGGTTGGTGGCCCTGTAGAACGTACGCTTGTTCCACCACATACACAATCCAATGTGCAAGACGCTGCTTGGAAAGGGCCTGCCCCTTGCGGGGCCCTGCATAGCAAACAAACAGACTATCAGACTGCCGCAGAGAAGCTGTGAGTCTGACATACGACTCCAGTGCCCGAACAGGGCAGAGAGGTTCATCAGGCCCACCAGTGTCAAAGCGAGCAAGCTGGAGGGGCACAGAGTGGCTCGCAGATGAGGCCACCTTAAGAAGAAACGTCACGTCAGGCCAAAGAGTAACGCCAGAGCCAGCTGGGTTCCAACGGCAACAGGACTCGTGAACAGACAATGCATGTAGTTCACCCACCTGCTTCGCCGAAGCCATGGCAAGGAGAAAGGCAGTATTTTTTGACAAATACTCAAGGCTCACCTCTGCCAAAGGCTCAAATGGGGGAGATCGCAGCGCAGTGAGGACGAGAGAGAGGTCCCACACAGGTACGACAGGGCGCAAGGGAGGGTGCAAGCGCCAGGCACCCCTCAGAAACAATGAAACGTCTTTATTACGGCCTATTGTCTCACCATTCACCACCACGTGCCAACAAGAGATGGCAGCCACATAAACTTTCAGAGTGGACGGAGACCGACCTTGAGAAAGCAGTGCTTGAAGGAAGGTTAAAACAACCGAAATAGAACAGTGTACAGGATCCTCATGTCTAGCATGACACCAACTGCTAAAAACTTTCCACTTATGAGTGTACACCAGCCGCGTCGAGGGGGCCCGGGCGTTAGTCATTGTATGCCCGACATCCCCGTCATACTCTGAGAAGGAGATGCCAGGCCTCGTAGCGGCCAAACCCAGAGCTGGAGGCGACTGGGATTGGGATGCAGGATCCGACCCCCCAGCTGTGACAGAAGGTCCTTCCGGAGGGGAAGAGGCATTGGAGAGCTGCAACAGAGCCTGTGCAGCAGTGGAAACCAGGTTCTCCCCGGCCATAAGGGGGCCACTAGAAGGACCTGATGCCCCTCCTGAAGGACTCTCAGGAGTGTTGGGCCTATCAGGGGAAGAGGCGGAACAGCATAGAGCAGCACTCTTGGCCAGTCGTGTGCCAGTGCATCCTGACCCAGAGGACTGGCACTGTCTGCCAGGGAGAACCAAAGTGGGCAATGTGTCGTCTCTTGGGACGCAAACAGGTCCACAGCTGCCATACCGTACGTCTCCCAAATGACCCCCACTACCTCCGGGTGGAGCCTCCACTCCCCCGGTGGTGGGCGTCCTCGAGACAGAATATCGGCCGGGACATTCTGCACCCCTGGAATGTGGGCTGCCCTTAGACTGGCAAAAAGAGGGGCTGCCCAGGCAAAGAGCTTCTGGGTCAGCCTCAGCGATGTTAGCGAGCGTGTCCCCCCCTGATGGTTGATATGAAAAACCACCGAAGTATTGTCCGACCGCACTAGGACATGTCTCCCGCGCAGGCTCGGGAGGAAGTGCTGCAACGCCCGCTGCACAGCCTCCAACTCCAAGGCGTTGATCTTTCCCGCGGAGACCATGTCCCCCGGGCGATCAGTCGCTGCCACGACGCCCCCCATCCTGTGGTGGATGCGTCTGTAGAGACAAACCCCTTTGGGCATAAACTCGGCCTCTCGCCACTGAGCCAGTGACTCGAGGCATTGATTGGACACCAGCAGTTTCCGGCAGCGGTGCAGCGTACGAGATGGGTCCAGCCTCAGGTTGTTGAGCCACATCTGTAGCGGTCACAGAGACAACAATCCCAGGGGCACTACTGTAGCAGCAGCAGTCAGCTTGCCCAACAGACAAAGGTAAGCAATAAAGGGGGGTGCGCAGCCTGGTAGAAAGGAGGGCAGCATTTCCAGAATGCCCTCGACACGCTGAGGCGACGGGCGAGCAGTCATAGTGAGGGAGTCCATCGTGATCCCAAGAAAGGGGACCTCCTGAGATGGAGCCAAGTTGCTCTTCTGGAAGTTCACAAGAAAAGACCCAACAAGTCTATGTGATGGAGTAATGTGCGTGCGTCCGCCGCCTGAGCTTCTGTGGGCGCACAAATGAGCCAATCGTCCAAGTAAGGCAGGATCTTCAACCCCTTGGCCTGGAGAGGACACAGGGCTGCAGCCACACACCGAGTGAACACACGTGGGGACAGAGAGAGGCCGAATGGAAGAACTCTGAACTGAAAATGCTTGCCCTGAAATGCGAAGCGGAGAAACTGCCATTGGTGTGATGCAATCGGAACATGAAAGTAGGCGTCCTTCAAGTCGACCAAGGTGAACCAGTCGCCTGGGGAGATTGTCTGAAGCACATCCCTGATGCTCAACATGTGGAAAGGGATAGTCTTCAAAAACACATTGAGAGACCCCTTAGGTCCAAAATCGGGCGGAATCCGCCAGTCTTTTTCGGGACTAAAAAATACTTTGAGTAAAAGCCCCCTGGATCCCGCAGGGGGTCGACAGGCAATATAGCGCCTTTGGCCAGCAAGGCGTCTATCTCGTGGCTCAGAGCCTGAGCCTTTATCTGGTCATCTTGACTCGACCAGGAACAGGAGGGCGGCAGCGGAACTGTAACGTGTAACCCCGAGTCAGTGTAGACACCACCCATGGATCGGGAACAAGAGCGGTCCAGCAACTGAGCTGGTCCGGGGTAAAGTGTCCCACCGCCAGCTGGGTATCATTTCCAAACGCCCCTGCCCTTAAGAGGGCGGGAGGGTTGCCGAGTGGACTGCTGGGGTTGAGAAGCAATGCGAGCCCGACCTCTGGAAACATCTCACTGGCCAGGAGGAGGCCCTGCAGCAGGCCCTGGCTGCCCCATGGAGGGTGTAGACGGGGCTGGATAAGTGCGTGAAAAAGACGCAGAGGCACTCCCAGCAGGGCGCTGCAATCGCCTGCGATGAAGGCCGGCCAGCTGCTGCCTGGTATGAGAAGCCTGGGCCGACCGCTCCAAGGCTGCAAGCGCAGCTGAACCAAACAACTCCCCAGGGACCACTGGAAGACTCATCAGGGTCCTTCTACAGGCTTCAGTAAGAGGAGACTGTGCCAGCCAGACCTGGCATCGTGCTTGGACAAGGGTAGACAGGACACGGCTAACTTCCCTCGACAAAAGAGCAAACGCATGAAGAGATGCGCCCATCAACCCTTGAGTAGGCGCATCAATCGCCAAGCCCTCCAGAGAGGCTGAGAGACCCAGTAACAAATGCGACAATGAATTACCGAGTCGCCCCAATTGAGCCCCCAAGTCATAAGCTCTACAGAGCAGATCATCAGTCACACGACACTGATGACGAGGACACCTAGCATTAGCTCTCAGAACCTCATCTGGAGCCACAATGAGGGATGCTATGGCAGGTTCGACAGAAGGCATATGACCCAAGCCAAATTTGTGCGCATCCTGCATGGCCGCCAGGGCCCTGCTATCAGAGGTTGGCCGTGAAAAGGCCCTAAAGTCTGCCCAACAGGCATGAACGTCCTTCACATAGTCGGCAGATGGGGGAACCATAAAGGACAACCTAGTAGTAGGACGCCGAAAGAAAGCACTGGAAGCATCAGGCTGGCTCTGTGGAGCATCGATCGATCGAATCATCCTCTTCCGATTGAGAGCAGGAAGAGAGACGCGAACTGGCTGTTGACATATGCGAGCCAGATTCAAACTGATCTTGAAAATCAGTACCAGACGCTGCCAGGGATATAGCATCATCCTCTAAAACGGAGAGCTCTGAACTCATGCTCTGCCCTGGGTGCGGGTCTCCAGTCAGACCAGAGCTACCACCGTCTCTAAGGGACTCGAGCAGTGCTTTCATCTGCTCCAACTCAGAAGCAAGATGGGCCACCTGCCCAGATAGGCCCTCCGAATCCCTGGAGCTCTTCTTGGTCCTCTTACATGGAGGTTCCATAGCCTCAGGAGCCATACGCTTCACAGGCTGGCTGGCACCTTGAAAGTCAGCCAAACGAGCACTACGCAGGGACAAGGGCAGAACAGAACAATTAGGGCAGGCTGCATCAGTCAAGGTGATCTGGCCCCAAACAAGAGGGACACAGGTCATGCCCATCCTCCAACTGGAGAGGGGCCAAACAGTCTCTGCAGTCTGGCATGTCCAGCATCTCACGCTCACAAGACGAGGTCAGGTGGAGCTGAAATCGCCACTCTTGACACTTAGCGTAATGGACTAGGGAACACAGTCAAGCAGAAAACACCACCAGGGGTTCCAAGCAGAAAAAAAAGCTGCAAGGAGCACTACGACCACGGTAGCACGGTTGCAATATTGCATGAGGCAAGCCGAACATGGCTGCACAATGTTAACAAAAGCAAGCCCGAAAACGGCTGCAATTAAGCAAATACAGGCGAGCCGAGCGCGGCTGCATAACGTAAACAAAAAGCAAGCCCGAAAATGGCTGCGATTAAACAAATATAGGCAAGCCCAACACGGCTGCACAACGTTAACAAAAAGCAAGCCGAAGCGGCTATGCTAATAATACAAGGCAAGCCAACTCGGCGGCACAATAAAAGGAAAAG
>NW_015114043.1:66882-69279 GCF_001443285.1 Poecilia latipinna | reverse complement strand
GACAAGATCAGTGATGCCTATTGTTCTTGCAAGGCTGGGCATTCATGGTTTTGAGGGTTATTTTTGGAGTCAGTGATTTCTGTTGTTGGCAGATGTTTGAATGTGCCTAGGCCTGATACACTCTACTCGGTGCTAGCGTGGCTAACACGATTACAGTTTAGTAAAAAGCCTTTTCAGGTAAAATAAAATCATTGTGTGTCAGATACGGTACACATTGCATATTGATCTGTTCAGTTAACGTAAGACTGTGTGACATACAGGCTATAAGGTGTAGAAGTTGTATTGGTACTGCCATTATGCTGTACTTAGCTAAAAGGTTTTCATAATGGCTGTTTTTATTACTGAAGCTGTAAAGCAGAATATTTTGAGTGATAATCACTCAAAATATCCCCATTCACTAAACACAAAGAAAGCAAAGCAATAATACTTACACCAGCACACACTCCTTTGTTCTTATTGATCCTACGACGGTTGAGCTGCAAATGCGGTCGTGCACAAGCTTTGATCCAAGCAAGGCTTTCCGTTTCAGATTTTGGAAATCTGTGAATTTTAGTTCCATAAATACGATCAGGATACCTGACATCGCCTGTACAGATACCCCACTGACAGTGGAGAACCATTCTTTTTCGAGTCCTGACGCAAAAACTTTCTGCCGGTCTGCTAGTCCACAATGTACATTAGCATGTGTTTACTACTGTAGCTTGTGTTTGTGAGATGGTCACACACGTGGTAGCTGCGCTGTGACGTAAATGGGCATTAGCCAATGAAACGCGGCCCCTGTGGTAAGGTCCATAGGGTCGGGAGGGTTGCTGGTGCCTATCTCCAGCTAACATTCAGGGCGAGAGGCGGGGTCATCCTGGACAGGTCACCAGTCTGTCATAGTACTTGGCCACACCATCCATTCGTTATACTTGCCTTAATACAGCAAATGTTAAAAGAAAATTACTGCTGGAAATGCAAACACATATTTTATGGATTAAAAAATTTTAAATAATAGAAGAAAGTTAAATAACGGAAAATATTGGGGAGGGTCACGTGACCGAGAACCAGAATGGCAGCTCGGTGTGAATAACTCCGAGGACAGTGTCCGAAATTTCCTTTTAAAACCCTTGTAAAAGCTGTAAGTAAGGCTCGAAAGATACGACACTGGTATGTCTAAAGCTTCGTCTGTGAAACAGTGTGAAATTTTTTTCAAGATGATGCAAGACAGCCACCAAAACAGTCCAACGTGCGGTGAGGATGCTAATATGGCTAGCATAGCTGAAGTGTTGGAAGAGCTAAAACCACTCCGGTCGGATTTTGGAGCAAAACTGGGTAGTACAGATGAAAGACTGACTGGAATGGCGAGCACTATGTCTGCACTGGAAGCTAAAGTGTCTGAGGTAAAACAAAACCTATTAAACCAGGCAGCTCATATGGAGGAGGCCGAGGCTCACATTGCCGAAGTAGAAAGCTCGCTCGAAAAGCAGAAACATCGTTGGCTTCGGCAATGAAACGAATCCTGCTCCTTGAGGCTAAAACAGATGACCTGGAAAACCGAGGAAGGCAAAAGAATCAGCGTGTCTTCGGCATTCGAGAAGGAGCAGAGGGAAGGCAACCACTTTTTGACTTTATTAGCAACATGCTCCCGAAATGGCTGGAGCTCGCACCAGACAAGTCATTCACACTGGAGCAGGTACACCGCACACCAGCCTCTGGGAAACCAAATCAGGGAAGAGCGGTTCTGATTTGCTTCTTAAAGTTCCCGGAAAAGGAATTTGTGTACCGAGAGGCAAGGAAAAATATATTATACAAGATGGGGCCAAAATCACGTTTGCACAGGATCTATCCGTGGAGACGGTACGGATCAGACGCGGGTTTCACCCGGTGGTGAAGCTGTTTGTCGACATCGGCGCATTCCGTGGATTCCAACACAATCCCTGCAAACTTCGGATTCTCTACGGTGGAAAGATCCATCTCTTCTCAAAGCCTCAAGAAGCTGAAAAATTTTACAAGACTCTTCCAAAATAAAGCACAGCGGATGCTTTTGATCAGTGAGTCATGAAAAACATACTGGTTAAGAAACAGGTAAACCGATAAGACATTTCATGTGGATATTCCTGTTCTAAAAGAGCTGATCAGTGACGGAAAAATAAACAGGATAAGTTCTAAGTTAATGGGCAGTTTATGTAAACATAACTGATTGCTTTTATGTACTCACATATTCTAAGCCTAATTTGAACTGTTTTAGAATTTATGCCAAAAGCTAAGCCTTAAATAAGTTATTACCGTTCTATCAAGGGTTAATGGCATTATTTTATTGTAATGGTTAGTAGACACCAGTGGTGGAGAAAGTACTCAACATATGTACTTAAGTAAAAGTACAAATACACAGACAAAAATGTACTCAAGTAAAAG
>NW_015114043.1:56225-61167 GCF_001443285.1 Poecilia latipinna | reverse complement strand
AACTAAATTGAAACAAGTATTAGACCAACTAAAATATTTGAAATCTAAAATAGTTTTCCTACAAGAATCTCATTTGATTGAGCCAGAAATACATCAGATAACCAAAAGATGGCAGGGTCAGGTATATAACTCTTCCTTTACTTGTAACGCCAGAGGAGTTATTATTCTTATACATAAGTCAATACCATTTCAAACTATAAGGTCAATCAAAGACCCATATGGGAGATATATTATTGTGCACGGACATATTTCAACATTAAAAATAAATAAAAATAAAATAAAATAAAAATAAAAATAAATATTTATGGGCCTAACAATGATAATCCATCCATTTATGAAAATTTATTCTTAACCTTGCCAACCCTGGAGGGACATTATATGATAGGAGGGGACTTTAATTGCACCCTAAACCCAAGTCTGGATAAATCTACTCAAATCGATACCAGTCATACACAAACCAGGAAAATACTTCTTAACTATATAAAAGATTTAAGAATAAATGAAGTATGGAGAACAAGGAACCCAAATAACAGGGAATTTTCATGTTATTCAAGCACACACCAATCCCATTCGCGTATTGATTATTTTCTCATCTCTGTGGAGTTATTGTTTTATGTGGAGAACTGCTGGTATAATAGTATTGTAATTAGTGATCA
Organism: Poecilia latipinna; assembly: GCF_001443285.1. NCBI lineage: Eukaryota > Metazoa > Chordata > Actinopteri > Cyprinodontiformes > Poeciliidae > Poecilia > Poecilia latipinna. Next base: position 60,511 of record NW_015114043.1, on the reverse strand, counting down.
TGCTGCAGTGTCCCTGGAAATTAAAGTAAATAAGATTGGTGAAATGATGGAGGATGCAGAAATTTTTGCTAAAAGACTCAAAATTTGTTACATTTATAGAAACTTGCATTGACAAATATTTTGAAATGAATAAAGATGAAACCACAGCTAGTATTAGAGGGGAAGCTTTTAAAGCCTATATTAGATGAGAAATTATCAGCTATAGCAGCAATAAAAATAAACAATATAACCAAGAATTAAAATCACTAGAGAGACAAATTAAATCCAGCAAAGCAGAACTTTCTCAGAGCAATGATCCTACAAAATTACACAAACTTATTGTTTTAAGAACCAGATATGATAAATTAACGACAGAGAAAGTGGCAAAAAACTTACTGTGGACAAAACAAGTATTTTATGATCAAGGAAAAAAGGCTGGTAAATTATTGGCTTGGAGGATAAAACAGATGCAAGTGGAAAGAGCAATTAAAAGCATAAAATCAAAATCGGACATTTTAACCACAGACCCTTCAGAAATAAATGAAAATTTTAGAGAATTCTACAAAACCTTGTATAAGTCTGAATATTCTGGAAACGAAGAATCACAAACTGCATTTATAAATCAATTAAAAGTCAAAACCCTTTTAGAGGAAGAGAAAACAACTCTTGATAGTCCTTTAACAATAAAAGATCTATCTGAAGCAATAGACAGGATGAATAGCAGTAAAATGCCAGGTCCTGATGGACTCCCAATAGAATTTTATAAAACATTTAAAAATAAATTAATCTCACCACTTCTCAATATGTATGAGGAATCATATAAAGCTGGAATACTCCCGGACTCACTGAGATTAGCTACAATAACTCTTCTACTAAAACCAAACAAACCACCGACTGAATGCTCCTCATATAGAGGAATCAGTCTCATGGGATGTGATACAAAGATTTTGTGTAAAGCTCTATCTAGGAGATTAGATAAATACCTACCCAATTTAATAATAGATGATCAGCAAGGATTTATNGGGGTCACGTGACCGAGATCGAGATGGCAGCACATTGAACAGCTCCAAAGACGGTGTTCCGAATTTTCTCTTAAAACCCTTGCAAGAGCAGTAAAGAAGGCTCAAAAGATACGACACTGATATGTCTAAAGCTTCGTCTGTGAAACAGTGCGACATTTTCTCAAAAAGACGCAAGACAACCACCAAAACAGCACCGAGTTCAACGTGCGGTGAAGAAGCTAACATGGCTAGCATAGCTGAAGTGCTGGAGGAACTAAAGTCACTCCGGTCGGACTTTGGAGTTAAGCTGGATAGTATAGACGAAAGACTGACTGGAATGGCAGGCGCTATGACTGCACTGGAGGCTAAAGTGTCTGAGGTTAAACAGGACCTATTAAACCAGGCGGCTCATATGGAAGAGGCTGAGACTCGCATTGCTGAAGTAGAAGGCTCGCTTGAAAAAGCAGAAACATCGTTGACTGCAGCTATGAAACGAATCCAACTCCTTGAGGCCAAAACAGATGACCTGGAGAACCGAGGAAGGCGAAAGAACCTGCGGGTCCTTGGCCTCCGAGAAGGAGCAGAAGGAAGACAGTCGCTTTTCGACTTTATTAGCAACATGCTACCGAGGTGGCTGGAACTCGCACCGGACAAGACATTCACACTGGAACGGGTTCACCGCACACCAGCCTCCGGGAAACCAAACCAGGGCAGAGCGGTCCTGATTCGCTTCTTAAAGTTCCCGGAGAAGGAATTTGTGTACCGAGAGGCAAGGAAAAGAGATATTATGCAAGACGGAGCCAAAATCACGTTTGCACAGGACCTATCGGCGGAGACCGTACGGATCAGACGCGGGTTCCACCCGGTAGTGAAGCTGTTTGTCGACATCGGTGCATTCCGCGGATTCCAACACAACCCCTGCAAACTTCGAGTTCTCCACGGCGGAAAGATTCATCTCTTCTCAACTCCTCAAGAAGCTGAAACATTTTACAAGACTCTTCCAAAATAAACACAGCGGATGCCTCTGATCAGTGAGTCGTGATTAAGAACTGATAAGACATTTTATGTGGCTGTTTCTCAACAACCTGATCATAATCAGGATGCGGACTAAGTTAATGGGAAGTTAATATAAACATAGCCGACTGCTCTTATGTGCTCACATATTCGAAGTCTAATTTGAACTGTTTTGGCAATAATGCTAAAAGTTAAGCATTAAGCAAGTTATTACCGTTCTATCAAGGGTTAATGGTATTATTTTATAGGGAGACACTGTCTGCTGTGGAGGTCTTTGGTGATGTCATGTTGACTAGTTGCTCCTCAGTAATGTGGATCAACGTCCTCCAGAAACTGGGTTCAAGGGGAGGGGGAGGCATTTCAGATAAAGAAATGCAAAAGTTCTTTTGGGGATTGTTCAGGACTAGTTCTGTGTCTTGTATGGTTGAATGTGTGAATGTATGTGCAAACCTACATTTTCTGCACTATTTTTGCTTACTTTATTTTAGTATAACAGTAAATTAACCTGATATGGAAAAAATACCCAAAGGAAATGGTTTAAATATCAAAATTACAAGCTGGAATGTCAGAGGAATACGAAAACTAACTAAATTGAAACAAGTATTAGACCGACTAAAACATTTGAAATCTAAAATATTTTTTTTACAAGAATCTCATTTGACTGACTCAGAAATACATTGGATAACTAAAAGATGGCAGGGCCAGGTATACCACTCTTCCTTTACCAGTCATGCCAGAGGAGTTATTATTCTTATACATAAGTCAATAACATTTCAAGTTACAAGGACAATTAAAGACCCATATGGGAGATATATTATTGTGCAGGGACATATTTCAACATTAAAACTAAATTTGATAAATATTTATGGACCAAATAATGATAACCCATCTTTTTATGAAAATTTATTCTTAACCTTGTCAACCTTGGAGGGATTTTATATTATAGGAGGGGACTTTAATTGTACCCTTAACCCAAGCCTGGATAAATCTACTCAAATTGATACCAGTCATTCACAAACCAGGAAAATACTCCTTAATTATATAAAAGATTTAAGAATAAATGAAGTATGGCGAACAAGAAACCCAACTAATAAAGAATTTTCATGTTATTCAAGCTCACACCAATCCCATTCGCGTATTGATTATTTTCTTATCTCCGCGGAGTTACTGCCTTACGTGGAGAACTGCTGGTACAATAGTATTGTAATTAGTGATCATGCTGCAATGTCCTTGGAAATTAAAGTAAATAAGACTGACCAAGGGATGAAACGATGGAGGATGCAGACAATCTTGCTAAAAGACTCAAAATTTGTTACATTTATAGAAACTTGCATTGACCAGTATTTTGAAATGAATAAAGATGAAACAACGGCTAGTATTAGATGGGAAGCTTTTAAAGCTTATATTAGAGGAGAAATTATCAGTTATAGCAGTAATAAAAATAAACAATATAACCAAGAATTAAAATTATTAGAGAGACAAATTAAATCCAGTGAAGCAGAAGTCTATCAGAGCAATGATCAGACAAAATTGCACAAATTGAATGTTTTAAGAATCAGATATGATAAATTGACATCAGAGAAAGTAGCAAAAAAATTAATGTGGACTAAGCAAACATTTTATGATCAAGGAGAAAAGGCTGGTAAATTATTGGCTTGGAGGATAAAACAAATGCAAGCGGAAAGAACTATCAACAGCATAAAATCCAAATCGGACATTTTAACCACAGACCCTTCAGAAATAAACGAAAATTTTAGAGAATTCTACAAAGACTTGTATAAGTCTGAATATTCTGGAAACCAAGACACACAAGCTGCGTTTCTTAATCAATTACAATTCAAAACCCTTTTAGAGGAGGAGAAAACAATTCTCGATAGTCCTTTAACAATAGAAGATCTATCTGAAGCAATAGACAACATGAATAGTGGTAAAACCCCAGGTCCTGATGGGCTTCCAATAGAATTTTATAAAACATTTAAAAATAAATTAATCCTACCACTTCTCAACATGTATGAGGAATCATATAAAGTTGGAATACTCCCAGAGTCACTGAGGTTGGCTACAATAATTCTCTTGCTAAAACCAGACAAACCCTCCACTGAATGCTCCTCTTATAGAGGAATCAGTCTTATGGGATGTGATACAAAGATTCTGTGTAAAGCTCTCTCTAGGAGATTAGATAAGTACCTTCCCAGTTTAATAATAGATGACCAACAAGGATTTATTAAAACAAGACAAGGCTATCATAATATAAGACGGGTTCTTAATGTATTGCATGAAAAACATAATTGT
>NW_015114043.1:48908-53457 GCF_001443285.1 Poecilia latipinna | reverse complement strand
GTAGACACTGTCTACTCTGTGTGGAGTTTTGGTGAGGTCATGTTGACTAGTTGCTCCTCAGTGTTGTGGATCAACATCCTCCTGGTTCGGGAGGGGGGAGGGATTTCGGATAAAGAAATGCAAAAGTTCAGTTGGGGATTGTTCATAACTAGTTCTGTATCTTGTATGGTTGAATGTGTGAATGTATGTGCAAACCTGTAACTTATTGTTTTAAGAACCAGATATGATAAATTAACAACAGAGAAAGTGGCAAAAAACTTAATGTGGACAAAATAAGCATTTTATGATCAAGGAGAAAAGGCCGGTAAATTATTGGCTTGGAGGATAAAACGGATGCAAGCGGAAAGAGCAATTAAAAGCATAAAATCAAAATCGGACATTTTAACCACAGACCCTTCAGAAATAAATGAAAATTTTAGAGAATTCTACAAAACCTTGTATAAGTCTGAATATTCTGGAAACGAAGAATCACAAACTACATTTCTTAATCAATTAAAAGTCAAAACCCTTTTAGAGGAAGAGAAAACAACTCTTGATAGTCCTTTAACAATAAAAGATCTATCTGAAGCAATAGACAGGATGAATAGCAGTAAAATGCCAGGTCCTGATGGACTTCCAATAGAATTTTATAAAGCATTTAAAAATAAATTAATCCCACCACTTCTCAACATGTATGAAGAATCATATAAAGCTGGAATACTCCCAGACTCACTGAGATTAGCTACAATAACGCTTTTGCTAAAACCAAACAAACCCCCAACTGAATGCTCCTCATATAGAGGAATCAGTCTTATGGGATGTGATACAAAGATTCTGTGTAAAGCTCTCTCTAGGAGATTAGATAAATACCTACCCAATTTAATAATAGATGATCAACAAGGATTTATTTAAACAAGACAAGGATACCATAATATAAGACGGGTTCTTAATGTATTGCATGAAAAACATAATTGTAAGGACACAGCAATGTTATCATTAGACGCACGTCAAGCGTTTGATAGAATAGAGTGGGATTATCTGTTTGAAGTTCTCCCCAAATATGGACTGGGTGAAACCTTTCTAAAATGGATACGACTACTATATACTGATCCGACAGCACAAGTTTTAACCAATAATAACATGTCAAAACCTTTTAATTTACAACGGTCAACTTGACAGGGCTGCCCCCTGTCACCACTGCTTTTTGTATTGGCAATAGATCCTCTGGCGATGGCTGTTAGAGCAAATCCAGGAATATCAGGTATTAGAATTGGAGGAAGAGATCATCTCATTTCTTTGTTTGCAGATGACATCATATTTTTCTTAAGTAATTTGAAGATCAGTATTCCAAATTTGTTAAATCCAATAAAAGAGTTCGGTGAATTTTCAGGATATAAAATTAATAATTCTAAATCAGAGTTAATGTTTCTTAATTAAGAAGAAAGGAGAAGTTCTATTGTGGCTACCCCATTTAAAACAACTACAAAAGGTTTTACATATTTAGGCATTAAGATCACCCCATCCCTCAGTGAAATAAGCACAGCAAATTATAATCCCCTTGTGGAAAAAGTCACAGAAATGCTAAATCGATGGTCAAATTTACCAATATCCATGATAGGCCGAATAAATTTATTAAAAATGACAATCTTGCCCACATTTTTATACTATTTCCAAACACTTCCATTGCCACTGACCGACTCTTTTATGACAGTTTGGACAAACTATTTAATCAATTTATTTGGAGTGATAGAAGAGCAAGACTCCATTTAAAGCTACTCTATTTGCCCTATGAAAGAGGTGGACTTCAAGTCCCTAATTTCAGATGGTATTATATGGCCGCCCAACTAACATCAGCTACTCATTACTTTTGTCCGATTGCACCTCCAGCTTGGGTAGACATTGAACAGCAATCTGTTCCAGATTTCCCCTTAAACACCTTCCTATATTCTTCAGATAAAAAGACACTAAAAAAAACAACACAAAGAACCCTTTCTTAAAAAATACAATTATAATTTGGCATGCAGCACATAAACATATGGGTGACCGTCCAGAGCTATCACAATTTACCCCTATTTGGGGTAATGAAAGGTTCACCCCAGGGAAAAATGATGGAGGATTTAAACTATGGAAAACCAAAGGCATTCAGAAAATTAAAGATCTATATGCCAATGGCATGTTGCTTACTTTCGATCAGATACCCCCAAAACATTTTTTAAATACTTGCAATTGAAAAATTATATATCATCAAAACTGAAACGGACATTCCACCCTTAACAAAAATAGAAGAGGTGTGCGTTGGGGACTTAAAAGGGAAAGGTTTTCTTTCTTTGTTCTATAATTTGTTGATGCTTTCCTCTAAGGACTCTGCAATGGATAAGTTAGACGCTTAGAGAAGAGATACTCTTGAAGATATCGATGAGGAAGACTGGAATCAGGCCTGTTTAAAAGCACAAAATCAATCGATAAACACACGACTTAAAATTCTGCAATATAAAAGGCTCATGAGAACCTATAGAACACCAGTTAGGCATCATCATATGTCCAGTGACATTCCAGATACTTGCACTAAATGCTTATTTGAAAAAGGAACCCTTCTCCATTGTATGTGAGAATGTCTTAAAATTCAGAAATTTTGGAAGGATGTTATTAGGTGTCTATCTGATTTGTTTAGGGTGAAAGTCCCATTAGAGGTCAAAATCTGTGTTCTAGGAATATACCCAGTGGAATTTAAACAATCACAGATTAAAACTAAATTGATAGACTATGGACTCTTCAAGCCAGAAGATCTATTGCATAATGCTGGAGGAGCATGGACGCGCGCCCTCCGTGGGACTCTGGAAGAAAGAAATTGCAAATTCACTCGGACTGGAAAAACTAACATACATCGCCAAGGGTAAACAGCGGGACTTTGAGAACCTGTGAGAGCCATATATGAGGATCATAGGGACTGAAGGCGGAGCTTAATAATGAGTGTCTTGAATGACTGTCTTGTCTACAGTTTCTATTTATATACTGTCTTGTTATTTTTCTCTGTTCTAATTTAAAGGATTTTGTATATTTTTGGAACTAAACAAATGCAGGTTTGAATGGTGAGTGAATGTGAGTGCATAAGCAGATGTTTATAATGTTAAGTTGATTGTTTGTAAATTTATGTCCTAAAAGAGAAAATTCAATAAAAAATATAAAAAAAAAAAAACAGAAAACATTAGGGCAATTATCAGACTAATATTCTGTATGTTATATTGTTGCTATATCAAATGTTCTCATTAAAATATTGCAGGTCAAAGAGAAATAACTCTCAGTAATATTATTTTTCAGTTTTTATTTGGGGGGGGGATTAGACTTTTGTTCCCTGAGTACTTTCAACTTTACGATTTTTGCTGTAGGAAGTTTGAACATGGCTGAAATAAAAAGTGGGTATATTTGATTGTTCCAGGCTTTTAAAGGCAGAATGGACTAAAATTGAGCTTCTGGACTCAATCATGTTGAAAATGTGTGAATATTTCTTAAAATGTATTTGAAATGAAGTTAAAAGGTGCAACTGGCAAGGGGTTGACAGTTATTTTTTTCTCAACCTGAGCTAGTTTGCATTCTGAAAGAGAAAACAACCTGCTGTTTTCTCCATATGTGTGGAATTAGGATTTGGGTTGAAAGCCCAGAATCCATTTCTGTCAAAGAAAACATCCAGTCCTGGCAGAACCGAAATGAGGATGTGTTTATGGTCTGGTGAAACCAAACTTGGAACTGTTCAAGGTAAAGAGAGACTTCTCCTGTTTTCGTCCACATCACAGCATTTATCCTAATCAACAAAATAGTGACCTAATCAGGAACATTTTGAATGTCATAGTTCAGAACTGACAAAGTCCTGACGGTCTGACCGATACGATGACCTTTTCACTGCAAGGTGGGCAAACACTGAGACCAGATGTGGAGCCAAAAAGTTTAAATCATGGTTCAACAAAATATTAGTTTTATGGTGTGAACACTGGTGTTTCCAGGTTATTTCAGCTCTTTTACTTTTATATTTTTCCCCTCAAACAGACTTCTTTGTTTTTCAGTGGAACTGTACTGGAAAAAAATGTCATTTTAGTTGAAATGAGTCATTATTTTTTAATTCTTGACATTTTAACAGTCCTGTGTACAAATTTGACACAAACTGTGTGTGAGTATCAGGGGCGCGGTAAAGGGGTGAAAAGTGATGACAATTCTAGGGGCCCTGACCAGCAGGGGGCCCTCCACAATTTAATTATTTATATTTTGTTCATAGAAATAACATTTTAAAAATCGGGATCCTGTCAAATACAAAATTAATCATATTGTATTTTCAAAGATTCTTTTTAGCAGTAAAATGTTAATATTACCCCTCCCAGACCAAAAAACACACACCTGGTTTTGCCCTGAACTCCCCCCTGGATCTGTATGAAATAGATCCAGGTTCCTGCTTGGAGCGCTTGACTGTGACGCAGCTGCAGTCAGTAGAAGCTGCGACCACAAATGACTGTGCCAGTTACTATGCTGCTAAGAAAAGTTATAAAATCAGGTTTTCAGAAACAAAATAGAGAGAGGGAGA
>NW_015114043.1:35929-44297 GCF_001443285.1 Poecilia latipinna | reverse complement strand
TTGTCAGGGGGCCCAAGATTTCTGGCGGTGCCCCTGGTGTGAGTATATAAACCTGGCATTTTGTTTACCAGCTATTAAATAAAGGATCTGTTTTTGATTAAAAAAAATAAAAAACATAGAAAACCCCTGCAGTTTTTCAGTGAGAATCAGAAACATTGAGCATCCTGGATGATATCTTTCTGAAAAACGTGGTTGTGTTAGCCCGGGGGCTCAGGCTGTGTTATGAACTTAATATCTCACAGCAGCCTGACCTTTTATCTGTTGTCTCTCTTCATCCAGGTGAGTGAGGAGCTTATCCGCGTCGCTATCTTGTGGCATGAGATGTGGCATGAGGGCCTTGAGGAAGCTTCTCGTCTTTACTTTGGCGAGCGTAATGTAAAGGGCATGTTTGCTGTGCTGGAGCCACTGCACGCCATGATGGAGAGAGGACCACAAACCCTCAAAGAGACTTCATTCAACCAGGCTGGTGTCAGACTTTTACAAAGTGCACTTTTGGCTTTTCCTTTGATGTTTAGCATGTTTTCTGGTTCATAGGCAAGGCCAATTTATTTCTATAGTACATTTTGTGTACAAGGCAGTTCATAGTGCTTTATAGAAAAATCAAGAATAAGAGTTCCCAAACAGATCAAATTCATTGGTACAAATTTAAAACATAAGAAATATGAGGAAAGAATCATTGACTAATAGGAAAAAAAATATAGGCAACATATTTTCAGCTGTCACATGCACAGATATAAAAGCTGTGTAATGCAGTCACAGTCATACAGTTACCAAAATTAAATAAAATAGTTATTCTCCGACTGTTTAAATTCAGGCTGAATTTAAATAGTGTGTGACTGCATGACACAGCTGTCATGTAACCAACAACAAACCCAAATGAAATGTGCTCCTTTAGGAAAACAGTCGCTTAACGAAGTGGGCTTTGTATCTCTAAACTCCACACAGTAGGTGTGTTACAGTGACTGTATTTCATAATATTTTCCCATTTATTGATGCTCTCATTTGAGGAGAAAATAGTAAAACTAACAATCCCAACTACAGGCAGTTTTGGGGAGTTTTAAACATTAATTGGGATTTGTTGTGACAAAAGCAAATCACAATTTTATGATAAGAAATTTATCATGATAAACGAAATGATACGATACATGCCCACCACTAGTGAGCAGGCCATTACAGTAGTCTGACCTTCTGGGGACAAAAGCATGGATTCAGGTTTCAAGGTCTGATTTAGACACTATTCCCCTCCTGCTGCCAGTGACACATAGACTTATCTGCATAGTTGAGTTAGGACACATTATAGTTCTGAGTTAACTGGCACACTGGAAGCATGAACAAGTTGAACAGTAAGGGTCCAAAGATTGACCCCTGAGGAACCCCACAGGTCTGACAGTTTCTAAGGTCAATAAAATATCTGCACTCATTGAGAAAGAGCCAATTTAAAGCCATACATATGAAAATATGTCACTTTGTTTCATGGTTGTTGGTGTTGCTTCATCTAAATGCATCAACTGATTTTTTTTTTTCTCACTTTTCATCTCCATTTTTCTTTTTCCAGGCTTACGGCAGAGATTTGATGGAGGCCCAGGACTGGTGCAGGAAGTACATGCGCTCTGGGAATGTGAAAGACCTGACGCAGGCCTGGGACCTTTACTACCACGTGTTCAGACGCATCTCCAAGCAGCTGCCTCAGGTTGGTGGAAAGGATCCGATTGCTGTTTTGTAACCAAACAAGAACAAATAGTTAGCTTTATATACTTTCACTTTATTTTGAAAAAACACAAAATCTTACCAAGGATTTCTAGTGCAAATGTCTTGGTACACTTCAAATAAGACAAAAATAACTTTTCATCTAGATGTTGGAGCTGGTTTTGAGTCAATAATTTCCTAATACTGATGAAAAAGTATTGGTTCCATTGATTATTTCACTTTCAACATGAGAAAAATGTCTTGCTATAAGCGAAATATCTGACAATGGAATCAATACTTTTTCATCAGTATTAGGGTATTATGGACTCAACACAAGCTCCTATATCTTGCTGAAAAGTTACTTGTAAGTTATTTTTGTGTTATTTATAGTGTACTATTACATTTGCAATAGAAACTAGACCAAAATAACTGGGTAATATTTTTGTTTTTGCAGTGTAATGTGATTATGTGTGTACTGTAACATCCAAACTTCCGGCAAAGGAAACAACTTTGACAGACTGGAGAATGTTTGGAACGTCATGTGAAAAATCCAAGACTGGAGACTTCTGGAGGTTTAGTTGTAGTTTAATAAGACTTCAGAAAGCTAGCACTGTGCTGCACACACTGTGGTCCACTCCAGATCTGATAGCTTTTTTTTCCATTTTTTGTCCCGACTTTTTCCTTATAAATAAATCCAGATGACTGTGTCTCAGCTGCACCAGTTAACATAAAAAGAAAAAGAGAAATATCTGTACCATCTCTCTGGCAGCATGCCAACAGCATGGAGGAGAAAAATTGTACATTTTCCCACTTCTGAGGAGTTCGTCGCCATTAATAATGTGGGACAGAACTGAAAGAAGGCAGGGGCTTACGAAACAGGAGGATAGTTAGTGTTTAAAAATAATGAATATGCTCAATAAATTTTTGTCAGATATGATTTTTCAGTTCTTTTAATGACTTCTTTGTTTGCTTATTCGCACCCAGGCCTCGCCTTTATTTTAATCAGCTTTCTCCACCTTATATTGTGTTCACACATAATACGACCGAATCTAGCAAAATAAATCTGCCCTCATTTTAATTAGAGCCGCACAATATACTAAATTGCATGTGTCCTTGCAAAATCTGTGCCTGTATAGTTCAAATTTTCACCCAATCTCAAGGATTGGGTGAAAATTTAGTGTCAGGAATTCAGACTGAATATTTTTCCAATTGTATGGATTAATATTACCCCTAATTGCCACATCTGGTAAATAGAGTGATTGGCTGATATATTAAAACTCATGAAGACTGGTGGACATTGTGGGAATAATAAACAAAACAAACAAAAAAAAACAGGATTAACTGTAATCAGTACCATCATCCCAAATTTTACTAATACAATGTCCCAATGTCTTTATTATTGTGAGAAGCCTCCCAATAAAACCTGGCCTCTTAATTGGAAGATTATAATTATTAGTGAAACGTAGACGATTTCCACTCCTGGATTTTACTTTTGCTACAGTTACAGGTGCAATACCCCCACCAAATAAAAAATAGATATCAGTTCTTAGAGCAGCAATCAACAAATGTCATCCCAAACAGACCCAGTTCAACTGTAAAAAATTAAGTTTTGTCCAAATTCATGTTAAGTCAGGTCATTTTGTTTTTTCAATCATATCGTCAGGTTCAGAACACATAGTGAGATTTATTTTATCCTAACTTGATGAAGAACAATCAAATTCAATTGATCCTGTGAGGCCAACTTTTAAAAAACTATGTACCTAAGGAAGTCCAGTTCTGGTCCTGTTTGGTCTGCTTTAATCCAACTCTAGTTTGTTTGCCTAGAGAATACGGTTAATCTGTGGAAGTCTGAATGTGAAATCAAACTCTGATGTGGACCAAGCAAGTGAACTCTGGTCCCTAAAAACCTCAATTTGGTTCTGGTTGAAGTGAAGTGTAGATATAAGCGGACCAGAAGCAGGAAGCCGACTACACTGTAGGGCATTCTGGGTAAATACGACCAAAACAGACACACTAGCCTGGCGCTAACTGGAGATAAGGATCATGGTCTTTTACCAAAGAGAGAGGAGAAATCCTACAACCACCAAAGTCTGACAACACTTTCTTTTCTTCCATTTGGTAAAGAAGGAAGTTGCGCTCAGTGGGTGCGTTCACACTGCAGCCTGAAGTGACCCTATTCCAATTTTTTTGACATAATGCGACCTGTATCTGCTCTTTTCATGGCAGTGTGAACAGCACAGGTCGGATTATTTTTTGAATGTGACCCATATCCGATTCAAATGCGATCTAACGTCCAGGCCGCATTCATCTGAACTGAACGTCACTGTTTCTTAACAAATCTCACTATTATGCGTCCTGATACACGCAAGTGGGAAGAAAAACAACAACCATGACAGACTATATGAGGATTAAGTTGTTAATATGTTTCTCCGGCCGGACAACAACTTCAAATATGTAAGCTAAGCTCCACCATTCGCCTCCATGTTTACTTCTTTTTATGGCAGTTGGCAGAACACTGAGAACGCTGACGTTATTGCGCCCTCTGCGCATGCGGGACACTTTCAGGTCGTTTGCCCGTTCACACTGCAGAACGCATACAGGTTGCAATTATTGGCAGTGTGAACGGCCCCGGCAAAAAAATCGGAATTGCCAAAAAATCAGAATTAGTCACTTCAGGCTGCAGTGTGAACGCACCCAGTGTCTTCTTCAGACATTTTCATGTTGTTTCCTTCAGTGGTTCTTGGTGGGGAGGGGAACAGATTATTCAAAGGGTTAGGTTTGTTTGACTCAGAGCAGTGTCAAGGTGAACCACAGCAGCTGCAAATGTAACAAATGTTGCAACTTTGGTCTCTAGTGGAACTTAGTCTGTAAGTCTATGAGACATGAAAACAGAGACAGAGACAAGCTCCGTACCAGAGAACATTTCTCTTCATTCTAATGGCTGTTAAAGACCTGCTGAGTGTCTCTAAACACATGGAAATCTAACATCATCTTATCTTATTACAGCTGTCCAAAATTTTCAATAACCTCAGTGATATTTTTTACATATTGTATTTTCTTCCTTAAAAATACCCCAGTGTTATTTTGAAGCTCTGTCAAAATTTGACTATGAACATTTCTAAGAATTTTACGTAAAATTAAATAAAAAGTCTGATTCACTTTAAGAATCGGGTCCAGTTCACTTTAAAATCCAGGTCCGGTCCGATTCACCTTAAAATGAGAATGGAATGGAGCCTGTTCCTCCTGCTGTTGTCTCACTGTTGCAGAATCATTCTGTCTGCAGCTTTTACACCAAAGAAGAAACGGACACACTAATGCTGCTCGTCATTCTAGCACCACCTCGCTCCCTGCTGGGACATTTCAGAACGCAGCACAGAAAAACCCAGCAGTATAACGGCATGCTAAGAGCAGAGACAATATTTGACCACAGGACGTCAACAGCAACAGATCATCTGCTGGATTCATCCAAACAGCAGATTTGGAGCCAGCCAGAGCCAGCTCCATGTCTGGTGACTATCAGACTCTTTCAACTCTGGTTAAGGTCTCCAGATCCAGCAAACTCATAGAGAAACTTAAAATTACGGGTTATCCGCGTTGCATCTTAACTTCAGCAAGGTGGAACCTCAACCTCTGTATAAGCCGGTGTCTGGTAGCATTTGCTTGGCTTTAGTCTCTATTGTTGTTGTTTTTTTTTCTTTTTTGAAGCTCAGCAGACTCCACAGTAATTGTCTGTTCCTGTCCTACATGCTTACCTCACAGCTCACCTCCCTGGAGCTGCAGTACGTTTCTCCCAAGCTGCTGATGTGTCGTGACCTGGAGCTGGCTGTGCCTGGCACGTACGACCCCAACCAGCCTATCATTCGCATCCAGTCCATCGCTCCCTCGCTGCAGGTCATCACCTCCAAGCAGCGCCCACGCAAGCTCACCATCATGGGTAAGATGAGGAAATTGCAGTAATACATGGCTGCTGTGAGCCCCGTTTACAGGAGCAGAGCAGATTAGAGAGCGCTGGCTCAGGCCCAAACAGGAAGCCGCCTCGGGGTCAGAGGTTAAGACTTTAAAATTCATCTTCTGGGGGAAGGTTTCTATGGGGCTAATAGAGGAGCATCAATCCTTCATTTTCTGCAGCTGAAGGAAGGCAGAAAAATGGTGAAGCAAAGCTAATTGCAAAACAACCAGAATACGTCACCTCGACCTGTTTTCATATAATTACCCAGTCATATTTTTATATTTTCTGTCAACTTAACATATTTTAATACAAAAACATAGTGGATCGCTGGTGGACCACCTCAGCACCCCGACCACCAGGCTTACCAAGTTTTCTGGGGGAAACCCTGAAGGAGAAGTCCTTCTTCTGCTGTTGCCTAGTTGTCAGTAATGAAATATAACAGTGAAGATGATTTGAAATGACACAGGAGCCACTTTGCCCATCAGTCACAGCTTCACACCGATTCACTGGACGTTTTTCTGCTTTGTTCTTATGTCAGCCATCAGTGTTACACAGTCTGTAAAAGATGATGGCTAATATTTAATCTGACTTCTGGAGCAAGACCTTAAATTAAGAGTTGTCACAGCGACGCAGAAGGCTTAAATTTACCACCGACACTCCATCGTTGCTGCAGCTAGTAAGAGGATGAGCACTACAGGAAATGCTTCCTGTTGGTGAAATTATGGGTCAATTCATTTTCCTCAAGCACAGGTCTGTCAGTCTGAGGCAGTCCAGTTCCTTCAGAGGATAAAACTTCATCCAGAATACTTCAGATCTAGGTTTTACACGTTTTTTATTTTATTTAGCTTTGACCTGAGATATTCAACTTTAGTATCCATTAGTTCTATTTCATCCCTACTGTGACCGCCAGAGGCCGTGCTTCAAGCACTGAAAGATCATTCTTGCGCATGTCGAGAGCTTCTGTGCCGAAGGTACCGACTGCTTCCCCGCTGTAGTGCCCTTGGGGCTGCTGTCATTGCGGCCCTTCCAGATGTGGTTGAACGGCTTGAATCTAGACCCCACACGGAACACTCATCGTCTCAGAAGACTTCGGGAGGGGCCTCAGTGTCTTTGGTCTCTGTCCCAATGGAGGGTGAGGTTTGTGACGACAGGGGTCCTGCTCGGTTCCCTCCCGTGTCGTCGGAAAGTTGTCTTTACGGGTGCATCCTCCATGGGCAGGGTGCAACCTGGCGGGGTCAAATGGCAGAGGGGAGATGGTTCCAGCAGCAGAGCAGGGAACACATTAATGTCCTGGAATTACAGGCTGTGCTTCTGGCTCGTCGGAGTTTTCTTCCAGGCCAGGGGAAGCATGTGCTGGTGAGGTCAGACAACACTACTGTGGTTTTTCACATCAACCACCAGGGGGTACCAGGTCAAGGAAACTGTTGTGCTTGACTCAACGGCTTCTGACCTGGGCAGCTCCATACTTGGCCAGCCTCAGAGCGGCCTACATCCCAGGGCCACAGAACATGCCAGCAGATTTTCTGTCCCGTCAGAAACCACTTCCAGGAGAGTGGAAGCTTCACCAAGAGGTAGTGGAGTGCATCTGGAAGGTCTTTGGCAGCGCGGACGTAGACCTCTTTGTCTCAAGGCACACATTTCACTGTCCCCTTTGGTTCTCCTTGGACGACAGCAGCCCTCTGGGTCACGATGCGCTGGCACACGACTGGCCCCGGACCCTCCTTTCTGCCTTTCTGCCATTCAGCCTACTTTTTCAGATTCTCCTGAGGGTTCATCAGAAGGGGCACAGGGTTTTGCCTTGCCCCTGCAAGGCCAGAGTCCACTTTTTCAAGATACACTGGGTGAGTAGGGTGTACAATGGCTAATGCATGGGGGCTGTCCATGCGTGCTGTCTATGCTAACAAGTGGGCGGCCTTTGTGACCTGGTGCCATGATAAAGGGCGGGATCCGGTGCAGTGTTCGGTCTCTGACATACTGACCTTCCTGCAGGAATTATTGGATCAGGGACGGTCTCCATCTACCTTGAAAGTGTATGTGGCTGTCATTTTCTGTTGGCATGTCGGTCTGAATGGTTGTTCAGTAGGCCGAGACAAGGATGTCGTGCTGTTTCTGAGAGGTGCTCGGCGTTTGCACCCACCCGCTCGTCCTGTGGCACCAGCATGGGACCTTTCTCTGGTGCTTGATGCTCTTCGGTCCCTCCCATTTGAGCCCTTGGCATCTGCGGACCTCAAATGGCTCTCAATGAAGACGGCGTTCCTTTTGGCGATGGTTTCCGCAAAGCGTGTGGGGGAATTACAGGCTCTCTCGATTGCTGAGCCCTGCTGCCGGTGGAATCCGGATGGCTCAGGTGTTACACTGTGGCCTGATGTAACATTTATTCCTAAGGTGTCAAGGGGGGCAGGCAGTACCCAGCCACTCCATCTTGCCCGGTTCTACACCGGTGGCTCCTCTGAGCCACTGTGCCCTGTTCGTGCCCTTGAGGCATATATCAATGCCACAGCATCCTTCCGACGGACAGATAGCCTTTTCGTTTGCTACGCTGGCTCACGAAAGGGTCAGGCGCTTTCTAAGCAACGACTTGCACACTGGGTGGTGGATTTGATCTCCAAGGCTTATGCCTTGCAGGGCCAGGAGCTGCCGGCCGGCGTGAGGTGCCACTCTACCAGGGGAATGTCGACCTCGTTTGCAGCTATGACTGGGGTACCGTTGGACGTTATATGCCGTGCTGCCTCC
>NW_015114043.1:27657-33366 GCF_001443285.1 Poecilia latipinna | reverse complement strand
TTGCATCCCGAACCGGACCAGCTCCAACTCTGCCTTTGGCCCCTGCAAGGCCGGGAGCCGCTTTCTCCAGCTATACTGGGTCGGTAGGCCGTACGATGGCTAATGCATGGGCGCCATCCACGCGAGTTGTCTATGCTAACAAGTGGGCGGCCTTTGTGACCTGGTGCCATGATAAAGGGCGGGATCCGGTGCAGTGTTCGGTCTCTGACATACTGACCTTCCTGCAGGAATTATTGGATCAGGGACGGTCTCCATCTACCTTGAAAGTGTATGTGGCTGCCATTTCCTGCTGGCATGTCGGTCTGAATGGTTGTTCAGTAGGCCGAGACAAGGATGTCGTGCTGTTTCTGAGAGGTGCTCGGCGTTTGCACCCACCCGCTCGTCCTGTGGCACCAGCATGGGACCTTTCTCTGGTGCTTGATGCTCTTCGGTCCCTCCCATTTGAGCCCTTGGCATCTGCGGACCTCAAATGGCTCTCAATGAAGACGGCGTTCCTTTTGGCGATGGTTTCCGCAAAGCGTGTGGGGGAATTACAGGCTCTCTCGATTGCTGAGCCCTGCTGCCGGTGGAATCCGGATGGCTCAGGTGTTACACTGTGGCCTGATGTAACATTTATTCCTAAGGTGTCAAGGGGGGCAGGCAGTACCCAGCCACTCCATCTTGCCCGGTTCTACACCGGTGGCTCCTCTGAGCCACTGTGCCCTGTTCGTGCCCTTGAGGCATATATCAATGCCACAGCATCCTTCCGACGGACAGATAGCCTTTTCGTTTGCTACGCTGGCTCACGAAAGGGTCAGGCGCTTTCTAAGCAACGACTTGCACACTGGGTGGTGGATTTGATCTCCAAGGCTTATGCCTTACAGGACCGGCCACTGCCGGGAGGAATGAGGTGCCACTCTACAAGGGGCATGTCGACCTCGTTTGCTGCCATGACTGGGGTGCCGTTGGACGTTATATGCCGTGTGGCCTCCTGGAAATCACCTAGTACCTTTACTCGGTTTTACAGGGTGAATGTGACTGTGCCCCATCCTCTTCAAGGAATTCTGAAACAGCATACCTCTACATCACATTATTATTATTATTATTATTAATAATAATAATAATAATAATAATAATAACAATCTTTATTGTCATTATAAAACCATGTAATGGTTTACATAGATTATAATGAAATTAATGAAAATACTGCTACAGGGTATTTAATGCCCTTATGGCTACTGGGTATAAACTGTTCTTCAGTCTGTTTGTTCTTGCTTTAATCCTCCTGTATCTGCAGCCAGATGGCAGCAGTTGGAANCGATGTTGGTGTCTATTGTCAGCTACGTACATTCATTTTGCCCCCAAAAAAGCCGATGCCCCCCCGTCACGCGTCGTTTCAACAAGACAGCCATTTGTAATCCATAGGGGAGGAGGGGGCGCAGAATATGTTTGGAAACCACTGGGGGGGCGCAGAAGAAAAAGTTTGGGAACCACTGGCCTAAGGACACATGATGGGGGGCACAAAGTTGGCTAATGAAGACAGTGTGGAGGATGATAATAAGGACCAGCCACCAGAGAAAGAAGTTCCTATTTGACCAAAGAGAAAGAAGCAGATGAAATATTCCCCAAGAAAATTAGGTAAGTCGTTTGTGTGTTAATATTTTCACCATGTGAAGTGGGGTGGGACGGGCCAGGTAAGTGTGGAAGGGGAAGCAGGAATCAACATTCACTAGTTGAGTTAATAAGTTACGTTTTAGACAACTAAAAACTGGTGTTAAATCTATTTATTTATTAATAAGCTTATTGCAAACAACCATAAGTCAGAGTATCTGCTTAGAAATAATTTAGAATGCTCATTAAAAAGATACACTCGTGGGCCCAAAACTATACATTACATGATGCATTTTGAATAACAGTAGCAATCTGTCTGAGCTTCTGCCAGACAAATATTTGATCAGAATAATTTTGTTCAGCTCCAGTTATTATGCTTCTTGTATTAAGAAATAATAGTATTGCACTTTATAACAACCAGTCATGTTAACTAGACATTTGTCTGCCAGTCTACCATTCTGACAGTGACCAGCAAAGGACATTTTTGGAATGGTATTTAATAGAGATGTGCCGATCAGGTTTATTCCTTTCGATTCCGATCACCCATGAGGGCCGATCACCGATTCCGATCACATAATTATTTTTTTTTTTAATCATAAACACTACCGGTTACATTATGTGGAAAAAGGAACCATGAATTCGCCTTAATTTAGACAAAAACTAGTTTTTAATTAATAACTTTTTCCAAGAAAAAAATAAACAAAACAGGCATTGTGCAAATTGTACTGCTATTGATAATACTATCTTTAATAGACTGAAAACATATGAAGGCTCTGAAGAGGCTAAATAATCCAAAAAGTCAAAATAAAACCACTCAACATTGCCAAAAAACTCAAGTGTAAAACTTAACATTCAAAGGCAAATACACTATCCATTACAATAAACAATCCTGAGTTACTGAATGAAAACTTCCTGATAGCATGGCGGCTAGCTGATTACTGCTAGTTCTGAGTGGCTGTTAATGACTGAGCGGAGTAATTATGCAGAACAGGGAGGAGATCGATTATTTTTTTAGAGATTATCTGTCTCATGTTAGGACAGCGAAAGTTTTAATACGTATGTAAAATTTATTTTTTAGGTTAGATGCTGCAGCTTTAAACAGGTTCGGTGTGAGAGTCACTACCAGGTGGAACAGAAGCGGCGCTCCGTCTGTGAAATATTACTACCTGTAGAAGGTAGCAGCAGTTCAGCAGCCAGAGCAGAACCAGCGTCTTACATCGCAGCTCGATGACTTAAAAAATTTTGTGGGTTATTTGTTTAGCTTTCTGACCGTCATGCTAATCGGGTGAGTGCTTGTAGCTGTCCACTGCTTTACCTGCTTTCTGATCCTCCATATGTCTTTTTTTAACTGCAATGAGCCTCGATGTAGCCAAACTCCGTCAAGTATGGCACTGTTTTTTATGCCATATTAGATTTGTCGTGTTGATGCATTTTGACGTGCTTCACCCCGAGGTAATTTTCCGCCGCAACACGCAAACTTCCCCATTCACTCAGAGCGTTATAGTTCCACATCGCTTAGGATTTGTTGCTGCGCGTTTGCGCAGTGTGAAAGAAAGAGGAGACCAGCTGCACAGGCAGGCTGCGAAATGAGATGCAGGTGATCGGTTTGTGTGATTGGCAACAAGAAACCGTGATCGGCGATCACCGATCATACACTTTTTCACGGAAATCGGCCGATTATGATCGGTGGCCGATTGATCGACACACCTCTAGTATTTAAATAAATGCTGAATTATGATGACATTGTTTTTTGTTTTTGTTCTTTTTTTTACGTGACCACAATGAATTGAGTCATCACCGACTATGAGAATGTCCAGAAGAGATTCACCAAGTTTGAATTCATGAAAAGGCTTTCGCCATGATTAACTATTGCAAGAACAGCTGTAATTTCTGAGCATTTCTGGACACCTTCAAAGAGCTGCTTCCAGGAAATGAAGACAAGAAGAGCATTTTCAGAGCATTACAGGAAGACTATTATGAAGGAGATGGCTGACATAATCAAAGCAAAAAATGTTACTGTTGAAAGAACCTATTTTCTTAAGTTAAAGAATAAGTAATTCTGTTTTAGTTTTTCAATCAGTATTTCAGAGTAACAATATACTGACCAGACATTAAACTCTCTGTTATCTAGGGCTGTATAAATAAATCGATTCGGCGATATATATCAATATTTTCCGCCCTCGGAAAGTATTGATTTTTCATCCGCGAGTATCGATCCGTTAAACCAGGGGTGTCAAAGTCAAATGGACGGAGGGCCAAATAAAAAATTTAGCTACAAGCCGAGGGCCGGACTGATCGAATGTTCATTGAAATTTTTTTAAATGACGCATATAGTCTAGTGAACCTAATTGAACCTACTGAAAACCTAACAAATATATTCCAATATGATCAGATAAATAAAGCAATATTTTCTTATGGCTCTGTCAGTAATCTTTAATTTTCAACAGACACAACTGAAATATTTTTAAAATATAATTGGATTGAAATACAATAAAATAAAGTGCAAAAATCTATTAATCAAAAACAACACTTTCATCAAGGAGAAGTAACATGCAGTGAAAACAAATATTAAACTTTAACTTTTAAACTTGAACTGAGTAAAAACTCTAAATATGTGATTGCACAGTAATGTTCACTTGTTTGAGGTTGAGGGTGATACTTGGTGGTGTCCCATCTTTTCCACAAGTTCATCAATGTTCGGGGTAAGGCTCTGAGCTGAGGAAATCCTCAGAATTGAGTGAAGGTGTTCAGCAGTAAGTCGACTTCTGTGTGATGTTTTGTTCAGGTTCATCAAAGAAAACAGTTGTTCACACAGGTATGTGCTGCCAAACATAGACAACGTTTGAGCAGCCTGGATGCGCAGCTGGGGCATTGTGTCGGGGAGGAAACGGGCAAACTCCGCAGCACCCACTGCCGCATATTTTGCCCTCAGTGCATCATTGCATTGGAGGTCAATCAACTCCATTTGGAGGTTTGGTGGTGAGCTTTCCACGTCAACAGCAAATGGATTACCGAGCAGTTCAAACCTGTTTTTTTGTGCTTCAAAGTCAGCAAATCGGCGTCGAAAGTCAGCGGAAAGCATACCTATTTTATCAGCAAACTGTGCGCTCGGGAACGCACTGGTAGAGAGCTTCTTTTTCATGGTCTGGCAGCTGGGAAAGTGGCTCAAATTTTCTTTGCGCATCTGCGTCTCCCACAGAGTCAGTTTGGTTTTAAATGCCTTCACTGTACTGTACATATCAGAGATGACACGATCCCGACCCTACAGCTGCAAGTTCATTGTATTCAGATGACTCATAATGTCACACAGAAAAGCCATTTCACACAGAAACATCTCGTCTCGGAGTTGTGTTGCGTCTTTCCCTTTGCTGTCCAAGAACAGACAAATCTCCTCACGAAGCTCGAAACATCTTTGGAGCACCTTTCCCTGGCTTAGCCATCGCACCTCTGTGTGATAAGGCAAATCACCATGCTCCATTTCTAACTCCGTCAGAAATACCTTGAACTGGCGGGGAGTTAAACCTTTGGCTCTGATAAAGTTAACTGCGCGTGTGATGATGCTCATTACATGTTCCATTTTTAAGGCTTTACACAACGCTTCCTGATGTATGATACAATGATAAGCTGCCAGCTCACCTGTCGCGTTTTCCTCTTGCATCTTTTCCCGTATCTTCGCCACCAGTCCGCTCCTGTGTCCACACATCGCAGGTGCTCCGTCGGTTGTCAAACCCACGAGTTTTTCCCAAGGCAGCTCCATCTCATTTACACATCTTGACACCTCTTCATACAAATCATGCCCCGTAGTTGTGCCATGCATAGGACGTAAAGCCAACAACTCCTCTGTCACGCTTAGGCTGGAGTCCACTCCGCGGATGAAAATTGACAACTGGGCAATGTCAGAAATGCCGGTGCTCTCATCCACAGCCAAGGAATATGCGATGAAATCTTTTCCCTTTTTCACAAGCTGCTCTTTTAGATTGATGGACAACTGGACTACTCGCTCGGCAATGGTGTTTCTGCTCAGACTCACATTTAAAAAGAGTTGCCTTTTTTCTGGGCAAACTTCGTCACAAACTTTAATCATACAGTTTTTGATGAAATCCCCCTCCGTAAATGGCC
>NW_015114043.1:21228-23182 GCF_001443285.1 Poecilia latipinna | reverse complement strand
GCAGGTGATGGGTGATTTTTTAGGAATGGGAACAATGATGGAGGATTTCAGGCAGGATGGGAATCTGGCTTGAGACAGGGACTGATTAAAGATTTTTGTAAAGACCCCAGCCAACTCCTCTGCACAGTTCCTCAGCACACGTCCAGGAACACCATCAGGTCCTGCTGCCTTTCTGGGGTTGACAGATTGTAGCGAGTGTCTCACTTCTAATTCCTCCACCTGGAAGACAGAGGTGCTTAGTTGCACTTCTTGATTAGAGACAGTTGTCATTGGAGGCTCAGACTTGAAACGAGCAAAGAAGTGGTTCAACTTTTCTGCTTGTGAGATGTCACCTTTGGCTGTTCCATGGTTGGTTCTGTAGTTGGTAATGTGCTGGATTCCCAACCGAACCTGTCTATTGTTGTTGTTCTCCAAATGCTCTTCAATCCTCTCTTTGTAGTCCCTTTTAGCTTTCCTGATTCCTCTTTTTAGGTTGCTCCGTGCCAAGCTGTAGAGGTCCTTGTCCCCAGACTTGAAAGCAGCATTTCTTTCATAAGCAGCCGCTGGACTTCTCTGGTCATCCATGACTTTCTGTTTGGGAAGATCCTGATACTTTTTTTCACTGTAACAATGTCAGTGCAGGTTTTGAAGTAACAAAGAACCCTGTTAAAGAATTAGGTAGGTGTAGTGGTTGTCCCTTGAATGTTGCCGATTCCTCGTGACCTTGTTGACATAAGTCATCTAGTGCTTGAAGCACCGCCTCTGGCGGTCAGTAGGGATGATGGAACGAAAGTTACTACTGTGTGGTTCTATGAATCCCAGACGACCGCCAGAGTGCTTGGTCCCTCAGAATTCTTGCTTCTCATGAGAAGGTTGAAGGATTGAATGCCGGGTGCCATGTGACTATATAGAGCAGGGGTGGGCAATCCAGGTCCTCGAGGGCCAGTGTCCTGCAACTCTTAGATGTCTCCCTGGTCCAACACACTTGAATCCAACAGCTGAATCACCTCCTATGTTCAGTCAAGTTCTCCAGAGTCCTGCTAACAACCTCATTATTTGACTCAGGTGTGTTGAAGTAGAGATACACCTAAAAGTTCCAGGAGTCTGGCCCTCGAGGCCTGGAGTTGCCTACCCCTGATATAGTCACGTGGGTCTCCAGCAGGTCACAGGTGACTTTGTTGTCATTAGTACTCAACCTGCGCATGCGCAAGAATGATCACTCAGTGTTTGAAGCACCGCCTCTGGCAGTCATCCAGGATTCATAGAACCGTAGTTACAGTAGTAACTTTCGTTTTAGCCATTTGTCTGCTAGTTTAGCATTGTTTTTATTTTTCATAAATGTTTAGTTTCAGTTTAGTTTTTATTAATTTCAGTTCTACATGGTAAAAACACAGAATCCTTACAAATAATTTTGTCAAATATTTTGTGTAAATATCTTAAAAATTATATCTTAAAATATCTTAACAATTACATTTAAAAAAATCCCAGAAAACCAACACAGTTTGTAGAAAATGTGTTGTCTAGGACAAGTGACCGACCAAACATACCAGGCAAATACAGACGGCTTAAAGCATTTTGTGATTTTTTTTTTAATCTGTGAAATCTGCTATATAAATATAATTGACTTGCTTACTTATTAATGGCAGAATAACTTTCAAAAGTTCAGCAAACAAGTAACTCACTCAGTCAAAGCAGGTTTTGTTTGAGCTTTTCCAGTGGAGGTTAAAGTTTCCTACTTTATATATGACATAATAAGGTCTATAGAAATAGACCTTATTTGGGAAATATTTATCTTGGATATAAAAACAATACAGTAATAACACTGTAAGTTATTTCATTTTTATAAATTTTAGTAAAATATTTTCACAGGAATGTCGCCATGTTGTTCATGCTGCAATGCATTCTGAGTAAATGACATGTAATGATCCAACTACCTGGCTCCTCCAGCCAAAACGGTAATGAGTAACATTAATAA
>NW_015114043.1:15829-18248 GCF_001443285.1 Poecilia latipinna | reverse complement strand
GGATTCATAGAACCGTAGTTACAGTAGTAACTTTCGTTTTAGCCATTTGTCTGCTAGTTTAGCATTGTTTTTATTTTTCATAAATGTTTAGTTTCAGTTTAGTTTTTATTAATTTCAGTTCTACATGGTAAAAACACAGAATCCTTACAAATAATTTTGTCAAATATTTTGTGTAAATATCTTAAAAATTATATCTTAAAATATCTTAACAATTACATTTAAAAAAATCCCAGAAAACCAACACAGTTTGTAGAAAATGTGTTGTCTAGGACAAGTGACCGACCAAACATACCAGGCAAATAAAGACGGCTTAAAGCATTTTGTGATTTTTTTTTTAATCTGTGAAATCTGCTATATAAATATAATTGACTTGCTTACTTATTAATGGCAGAATAACTTTCAAAAGTTCAGCAAACAAGTAACTCACTCAGTCAAAGCAGGTTTTGTTTGAGCTTTTCCAGTGGAGGTTAAAGTTTCCTACTTTATATATGACATAATAAGGTCTATAGAAATAGACCTTATTTGGGAAATATTTATCTTGGATATAAAAACAATACAGTAATAACACTGTAAGTTATTTCATTTTTATAAATTTTAGTAAAATATTTTCACAGGAATGTCGCCATGTTGTTCATGCTGCAATGCATTCTGAGTAAATGACATGTAATGATCCAACTACCTGGCTCCTCCAGCCAAAACGGTAATGAGTAACATTAATAAGCCTTTTCAGTTTGTCCCAGAGCTCTTTGAAATAAATCGGAATGTAGAAATCACAAGAGGTAATGAAAATGAGGAGGACCAAACAGAGGAAAAAGACATAGTTGGCCATAGGAGCTGGTGTTTTGCTGCTGCTGCTGCCTTCAGTTTCGTAAACGAAACAATGAATTACAGGTACCTCTGGTGGGACAGTGTGATCTGGTAAGTACTTCTATAGCTCTGCGTCCGGTCATTACCACCAGCACCGGACCTCCCTGGGCCCGGTTATTGATGGTGATAGTACCACAGTGAGTATAGCTTCTGTTAGCAAAGAGTGTCCAGCTCTGCCTGTCTCAGCAAGGCATTTATTTTTAGTTTGTTAAGGTAACATCACCTGTTAGAACCTTTGTTAGTTCTGCTGGTATAAATGCCTCAAAGTGTTGTGGAGAAATGTCCAGGGTACAGATTAGGTCTTTCGGAAGTTGTATTCTACTCTGGCTCTGGCACTGTGCTCACCTTTTCTTCGTGTGGGAAATTATACAGATTTGTTGACACCTTCAGTTCTGTGTCAACTCAGTCATGCACTGTCAACTCAGTCAGATGGCCTTTTTGTTGTTTTTGGTTTTAAATAATATTTATTTTGTTTCTTGAGAAGCATTTGTCTGTTAAATGAGTAAAGGTATCACTAATAGGGTCATTAAAAATTATTTTTTATTTATATTTGTCAGATGGTGATGACAACGTTCTAGGTCAGGTCGATTAAAAATATATATTTTTTTTAAAAATGTTGCAACTGGGAGCCTGCACCTTAGCATCTTTACATTTCCTAAACATTATTTGTCATATTTGCATACATAAGGTTGAGAAATAACACAAAAAAAAAATATGGGAAAATTAAAACCCATTTTGTCCCTATTCTCAAGAATCACTGATATTATATATTATATTGCATTGTCATTAGATATTCTCTCCCTAGTGGTAGTAACAACCTCTTCAGCAAGTCAATGTTCTCCTTAGGCCTTCTAACAATTTGATGCAGGTGTGCTGAACTAGGGAGAGAACTAAAACATGCAGGATGCCGGCCCTCGATGACGGACTTTGGACACCCCTGCTCTAGCAAAGTATCAATAAAGTATACTGTGGCTCCCTCTGCAGGAAGCAACGGCCATGAGTTCATGTTCCTACTGAAGGGCCACGAGGACCTGAGGCAGGACGAGAGAGTCATGCAGCTGTTCGGCCTGGTCAACACACTGCTGGCCAATGACCCAGCGTCTCTGCGCAAAAACCTCAGGTATACACACAGGCTACAGATACATACAGGTTGTGTCCGCTCCAGCATCCACAGGATGGGCATCAGATGGAGGGAGAAACAGGAAAATGTCTTTACCAGCTGAAACAGAAGTCCTTGTGTTTATTTAGAGAAGTCATGTTTTCCAGGTCACAACCCACATGACATACATATTCATGGTAGACAAGAAGTCCAAAGAAACCTTGGTTAATAAATAAGATGTTTTACAGGCATATAGTGACATTTTGTAGCATAATTAACTATGTTTCCCTCTGCTGGTTTAAAAATTACATATCAAACATGATTTCAAAGAAATTTGACTTCCTAAGTTGACGCCGTGAAATTGGGCCTGTCTTTTCAAGAAGCTGTGACTCTTCCTAAAATCTGCCTTCAGCATGTCATCGCAACAATGCTTCTCTATTATTCTGTTACATA
>NW_015114043.1:9628-11821 GCF_001443285.1 Poecilia latipinna | reverse complement strand
ATATATATATATATACACACACACGCACACACACACAGTAGCGGAACAAGTCAGCGTCGAGCCGGGGGTCGGGGCCAATGACCGGGCCCCTCACGTGTATCACCTGCGTTGCTGGAAACTGTTTGGGGGGGGTTTGTTTTGTCGTTTGATTTTTACCCAGGAAGCACATTGGCTAAACCGTGAGTGAAACAGTCACTGGGAGTGAATACTATATATTCCATTGAGGGACAGTAATTTTAACATTACATACACTTTTCTGAACAGGCGAGGGCGCACTTTCTCCGTCTATAATCAGAGATCCCTGGCACCTCCAGACCCGGGCCCCCATGGGCACCCATCCAGCTCGCGCCTGTATATATATATATATGGAAGTACGACTGATATATATGTTTATGTTAAAATAATTACCAAGATTCTGTGATGTTTTACCATTGAATGAAGAAGAGTCCATGTTTTTATGGTTGTCCTGCTTGTCCATTTCTTATCTGTCCTCCATTAATCTTTCAGTGTATTCAGCCTTCCATCTGTTTGTCCATCAGTTTGTCCGTCCATCTGTCTGTCCATCAGTTTGTTTGTCCATTGGTCTCCCTATACTTGTTGCTTTTTGCAGGTTGTGTCATGTCTGACGTTCGATGTGATTTTCTAGAAAAGTTTTGTCTTTACACCACCAGGTCTTCTGGGGAAGCTTTAAGTCGTGATGCATGTTTTTATTGTCCACATGCTGATTCCTCAGACAAACTAATGGCTGGATGTTTGTGACTGTTTGTGTCCATCAGCATTCAGCGCTACGCCGTCATCCCTCTTTCCACCAACTCGGGCCTGATTGGCTGGGTGCCCCACTGCGATACGCTGCACGCCCTCATCAGAGACTACAGAGAGAAGAAGAAGATTTTGCTCAACATTGAACATCGCATCATGCTCAGAGTGAGAGTTCACCTCAAAGTTTGAATAAGATTACTTTTTGTTTTTAAATGTGTAGAAAAAGCTGGAAGTTGGACACAGATTGGTTTGACCTGGGTTTGTTTCAGATGGCACCGGACTACGACCATCTGACGCTGATGGAGAAGGTGGAGGTGTTCGAGCACGCCGTCAACAACACGGCTGGAGACGACCTGGCCAAGCTCCTGTGGCTCAAGAGCCCCAGTTCTGAGGTACGATGCTGACTCCTAACTTGGGCTGTTGTAAACGAATATTTTAGTAATTGAGTAATCCATTGATTATGCTTCCAATTAATCGAGTAATCGGACTAAACAAAAAGATAAAATAAAATATTGGTAAATCTAGCATAACACCAGTGTTGATATTTGATATTAACATCAGTCCAATTTTTCATATTTGAGCATCCCTAACAGTTACTTTTCAGTAGTTTAGAAAATTAACCTGTAACAATAATACAGGTTTCTAACTTAACCTGAAGAAAAGTTATAGAAGAACCCTAACCCTGTTACCTGTGTTCCAGGTGTGGTTTGACAGAAGAACCAACTACACGCGCTCCCTGGCTGTGATGTCCATGGTCGGCTACATCCTGGGCCTGGGCGACAGGTGAGCTTTCCCTCATTAATACAAACCTTCTCTACAACCATAAAGCAACTAACGGTGGACTTCCTGTTACCCAGACATCCATCCAACCTGATGTTAGATCGGCTCAGCGGCAAGATCCTCCACATTGACTTTGGAGACTGTTTTGAAGTGAGCAGTAATGTTTTTCAGTCTGACAGTTGTCTTTCTGTGATTAGTAAGAAACTCACCGGTATGTTAACGTTGGCCAGGTGGCGATGACCAGGGAGAAGTTTCCTGAGAAGATCCCATTCAGACTGACGAGGATGCTGACAAATGCCATGGAGGTAATGCTGTGGGAATGCTGAGAGGGAACTGATGATCTGTGAGGATTTACTGCAGGAGTCTCTGGGGCTCCCAAAATGGCTCCTAATAATTTGGCCAAGAAAGAAGAGAACCAACATGTGTTTTTACACAGATTTTAGCTGGGGCTATTTTTAGATAAAATAATTGCATTCACTTTCCACAACAGAATTACACAATTATCAGTAGTATCTAATATTTTCTTTTGCATCATTGGAAACTACCGTATTTTCCGGACTATAGAGTTTACTATAAGCCGCATCTACAAAGTTTAAAAAAAAAAAAAAAAAAAAAATGGAAACGAAAAAATAAAAGCTGCCCCGGGTTTTAAGC
>NW_015114043.1:0-6457 GCF_001443285.1 Poecilia latipinna | reverse complement strand
CTTTTTTCCCGGCTAAAGGGTTTAATAAAAACCCCTAATAAAAAATTTAAAAAAAAAAAAAAAAAAAAAACTGGAAACGTACATATATAAGCTGCGCCGGGCTTTAAGCCGCTGGTATCTCCGCCGCTCACAGTTTTTCACAAGAACGCAACATAGGGCTGCTTCCTTATTAAATCTGCTATTAAGGACGCAGCCCTGCATCTCCAATGCCAAACCATGGATTCGTTCACACTGAGCTTACATGCAGCGGCTCTATTTCCCTCCTGTACTACCAGATCTATAGCCTTCAACTTAAAAGCTTCATCACATCATCTTCTTCGTGTTGTTTCCATAATGAGGGGGTATGAGTTTGAAGAAATTTCTCTGTCGTGCCTGCTGCTAGCATGTACTTGTTTTAAATGGAAATTAGCACTTTCTTCTTTGATTTCCAATTTTTTCTTTCAATGATACACTTCCTGTTAAAGAGCTCAGTGACCGTTGAAGAAAAATCCACAGAAAAGCCACACCAGACTATAAGCCGCATGGTTCAAAGCGTAGGAAAAAGTAGCAGCTTAGAGTCCAAAAAATACAGTAAGTCCCTTTTTGGTATACATAATTTTCCACAAACATCAACTTCCTGCAGAAGAAAATCTGAGATCAATCCTCTTTTTGTTTGTTTTCTGTTTTTCTTAGCTTAAAACCTAAAAACAGAAACAAATTAATGTAAATTTTGAAAAATGAGCACAAATACTATTTATTATGCAGAAATCATCAGTTGGCTGCTTTCAGTTTGTTTATGAACAAAATAAAGATTAGTCTTTCCCATTTATGCAATGTTTTAACAGAATTTATAACTGATTTGTGCTGAATGAAGAAAGAAGAAAATTAATTTAAATTGAAGTCAAATTTGCAAGAATTTAAGTCGAAGCATCTCAATTCTTATTTAGGACTCGCCTTAAAACTAAAAACCCTGTTTTTCCATCTGCGTGTGTGTGTAGGTGACGGGGTTGGATGGGAACTACAGGATCACCTGCCACACTGTGATGGAGGTCCTGAGGGAGCACAGGGACAGCGTCATGGCCGTCCTGGAGGCCTTCGTCTACGACCCACTGCTCAACTGGAGGCTCATGGACAGTAAGGGGCCGTCGAACTGTTCCTTCTCACACACACACCAATAAGCTGTTCCACCTCACACACACCCATTGAGCTGTTCCACCTCACACACATACTGTAGATCACTGCAGCTGCTGAACAAGTTCCCATATTAACATGTTTGCAGATTTTAATTTATTTAAACAGTTTTTATGTCAAAGTGAATAGGACTGAAACAATTAATTGGATTAATCTTGATTAATCGATTATTGAAATAATTGTCAACTAATTTAGTAATCAATTAATTGTTAATAGTAGGATACATACTGTAAAAAAAGATAATTTTCTGACAAAATAATACTCAGATTGAGGGCTGTTGTAAACGAATATTTTAGTAATCGAGTAATCTATTGATTATCTTTGCGATTAGTCAAGTAATTAGATTTTTTTTTTTAAAAAAGGTAACACTTTATTTGAAGGGGGGTGAATAAGACTGACATGACACTGTCATGAACATGAATAAGTCTTCATGAATATTTATGACTGTTGTCATAAAGAGTCATTCGGTAAATCATGACACTTTTAATACAAAGTTGATATTGAAAATGTCTTTGTTATGACAACGTGACATTACCCAAGACAACGTTGTTGTCATGACAACTTGACATTAAACAAGAAATTATAACTTGTCATGAATGTCATAACAGGTGAATTTTAATAATTGAGGTACTTGAATCATTCGAGGAATCGTTTCAGCCCTTCTCAGAGCTCTAATTGAGTCAAAATAGTTTAAAAAACATGTTCACTTTACATTTAAGATAAAAAACAGTTTACCTGTAAACATGTTACACCCAAAACTCCTCGGTGGCAGTTTTAGCTCCACCTGGTTCAAATTTTGTAGAAAAAAAAAAAAGAAAATCAAAAATCAATCCAGTTAATCGTAAATCCAATAAATGAACAGATTAGCCTCACACTGTTTTCATGCTAAGTCAAGCAGAAAGAGCTGAACTTAAAAATATTGTTAGACAATTTTTTTTCATTGCACACAAAACCTTTGCTACAAACGATTAAGCAAATTCTGTTGTTGCATTTTAGGCAACAAAATGCTTATTTAAAAACTGAATTGAATTAGTTTACTAGATTTTGCTGTTTTGAAGTATGTGGATCAACATGACTCAACAGACTTATGGAAGATTACATTTCAGACAGAAATATGACAGTCAAACCCACAAGGCATGTATATAAACTTCTGACCAGAGCTGTAGATTTCTACAAATTAATCAGGAAAACAACTCGGTAAGAGTCTGAGTGAAAAAAGTGTGCTTTAGAGAATAATTAGCTCTAACAAATATTTCACACATGCAGAAATTTTTCTTCCCTCAGATGGTCTGA
This sequence comes from Poecilia latipinna, assembly GCF_001443285.1. NCBI lineage: Eukaryota > Metazoa > Chordata > Actinopteri > Cyprinodontiformes > Poeciliidae > Poecilia > Poecilia latipinna. The sequence continues at coordinate 3,994 of NW_015114043.1, read as the reverse complement.
CATGATGAACTGAAAGAAGATTATCACTTATTATTTTGTGCAAATAATAAAAACGTCTTGTGGCTTGTGGTGTCAAGTTTGCGTTCATTAATATAATAATTTTATAAAGATAAAAGATTTAGCTTTAGAAATTACAAACATCCCAGAGTTAATTTGTGTGAGAGCAGAGCGGAGCTGCATGAGGAGTAAATAATGCAGACAGTAGAATCTGTGCAGCAGTTAACAGACTGAGATGCATTTTTATTTCATTAATGAAAACCCGTCTCTGTAAATAAAATGTGGAATAATGTGGTTGTCTGCCTGTCGCACAGCAAACACCAAAGGCACCAAGCGTTCCCGAACCAGGACCGACTCGTACACCGCCGGCCAGTCAGTGGGTGAGTAGCATGCAGACTGCAGAGAGAATGACTCCACTTTAGCAGAAAACACAACCAAACATTTGAATGTTATCTGCAGAGGCGCTGGATGGCATAGACCTGGGAGAGACCACGCACAAGAAACCCGGGACCACGGTGCCTGAATCCATACACTCCTTCAGTGAGTCCATCTGTTCCACATGAATGTTATTGTGTTGCAAACCGACTGTAATTTTCTAGGTCAGTGTATTAATCCCGGCGGGTTTGTGTTTTAAAGTTGGAGATGGTCTTGTGCAGCCAGAGGCTCTCAACAAGAAAGCCATTCAGATTATCAACCGAGTACGCGACAAACTCACAGGTGGGTTCTGGACTCAGAACAGACCCAAACTGGACGATCACAGCTTGGTTTTTCCTCAACATGCTGCTGTGCAACAAAACTATCTAAAGGCTCTGAGGTGTCGATCTCTACACCTAGCCACTCACGCTGAGTTTATGTTTTCAGGGCGAGACTTTTCTCACGATGACACGCTGGACGTCCCAACACAAGTGGAGCTCCTCATCAAGCAGGCCACGTCCCATGAAAACCTGTGCCAGTGCTACATTGGATGGTCAGTACTTGGAGATCAGACTGACATCATGATGACTGCCAACACTGGAACATTTCCACATCTTTCATGTTTCAGTCACAAACCTTTTATTGGAATTTCTTTGGTAGATCAACAAGTAATACTAGATAGAGGTTAGCTTTCAATATTTAAAGGGCCAGTATCATTTTACATCCACATAGTTGCTTTATATGACACAATCAAGCAGCTATGTTGCCTTCAGTTGTTATAAAAAATACTATATATCAAATACGACTTAAATTGAACACCTTGAAATTGGGCCTCTGTCTCTATAAGAGGATCCTGCTCTTCCCGGCGCTCCAGGAAGTCATCCCAACATGGCGTCTCTAATAACCCTTTAACAACATTTTTAACAGCGTCGCTCTAAGCAGTAGCTCCTATAATGATCAAAGGAAAATAAACTTTTTAAAGATATTTTCTGCTATTTGTAATTTGTTCTAATGGAATAAAAATCTATTAAAATCATAAATCAGGTTTGGTATAAAAAAATCTTAAGATTTTATTTTTAATTCTCCACTTTAACCTAGTGCAATGTTTCTAAGAACGTTGCAAATGGCATTATGGAAGAGCTTTGCTGTGGTGTAACCTGGAGGCAGATAGAACAAAGAGCAGAAGCTTCTTAAAGAGTCAGAGGCCTAATTTCAAAGTATCAAATTATGAAGTCAAACTTCTTTTCCTTCCTGTTTAATATGTGCAGCATTTTTATAACAGCTGAAGGTAACACAGTTACTGTTCTATAAATGCCACTATGTGGCTGGAAAACATGATACCGACCCTTTAAGGCCAACTGTTAGTTTTTATCTCCACAAATCAGGTTTTTGACAGAAGAGTATCAAAAAGAGGGCCACAGTTGGAAGAAAGTAATAAAACGTTTTGTTACATAAACTGTAGCTTTCACAAGTCAAATCAAACCATATTCTTGCCTTAGAATGGCCCAGTCAAAGCCCAGACCTATTTGTAATTTTTTCTCCATCTATTTGGACTGAACTTGAAATATTTAGCAAAGTGAGAACTTTTTCAGTCTTCAGTAAGGTTTCTAATTCACATATTTTGTGTGAATTTGTCACAGAAAATCATAACACAAGATACTTAAGTTCATCATTGTAATGAGACAAAATATGAAACAGTCTGAGGAATTCCTACCAAAAGGCCAAGCACCTCATCTGAGTAACTCCAAATGAGGTGCTTGCTGTAGAGACAGCAAGCACGTCATCTGGAGTTACTCAGTTCGTTTAACGTTCTGATGTTTTGTGTCTACCTTCCAGGTGTCCATTTTGGTGAAGTCACAGCTGGAGGTCTCTGATGTACCAAGAGGAGAACACGACGGAAAAACTCTCCCTAAAAAAGTTCTGAGTGCAGAACTGCTGGGAGTGATGACATTTTCTCTTTTCTTTTCAGTGATTGTGTGAATTACCTGTGACACTCTCTGAGATTACGGTTTTTACTCCATAATTTATCTATTCAGTGCTCAAAACCACTTTCCAAATTTTTAACATCATAATTATTTGCTAGAAGCTTTCTATGGAGTGAATATTGTAATAAGTTATATTTTGTACTTGGGAAAGGCCGAGTTGTTCTTAAAGCCAACCATGGCCGTTATCACTCTGCTAACGTGACAACTGCATCTATGTTTGCCCATTGCTAACTGAAACACATACTGTGAGGTGTGTTGGTGTGCCATTAAAGCTTGTACAGATCAATGTATTAGTGCTGAGTTCACAGAACTGAGCTGCTCATCTTCTGCTGCGAGTTTAAACATAAAGCAAATAAAATGTCCAAGCTCCTTGGAAAAAGTTAATTTTGCTCTTGCAGTTCCTCTGGCAGCCACTGAGGGCGCTCTGATTCTTTACAAAACCCTTCTTCCACTTCTCTAGTCAAGCTTGAAGGAAGAAAAAAAAATCCTCTATGGGGTTAGAGACAAGGAGAGCAGATCCCACTTCAAAACTACAACTAATATGTGATTTTTTTTCTCTAGGCTGAGATGAGATTTCTTGTTCTTCCTGTCGCTGCTTCTATATTTGTCATCTCATAATAAATATTGCAGGGAAGTCTTCCAGCTCAACAGGGAGATGCAGCCTTGCACAAATAAAACTGAATCCGATGCTGCAAATTGCAGAGGCAGACAACTATTAATTTGTGCTGCTGTTATCTGCAGAGTGAGGTAGCCTTTGTTCTGTTTGCTCTCATTGTTTTTCCCACTTAATTTCTCCATTTATTTCTCCTCTGAAGGTTAATTACTTATAGATAGTTAAGGATTAGGGATCAGCGGAAAGCAGTCATTGATCTCTTCCCTGCCATGTCCACCTCTGCAATGTCACACTCTTTACACACTGGAACAGAGGCCTGGTGATTATCTGCTCATATCGATCCAGTCCTCTGTTTTTCTCTTGCTTTTCTATTTTTTACTGGCACACTCTTTCCTTTTAGCAACCAGAACCTCATTATCAAAAACGTGACTCTTCATAGCCAGGGCCACAGTTTCTGCTGTTCCTTTTCTCTCTAGCTTTATTTGTTTGTATTTTTTTAGTTTCTAAAGTCTGGTGAGTGCCAAGCAAGTCAATACCTCAAGTTAAATAGCTTCCATTGATTGGGAGACAAATTTAGCTGTTTACCAACTGTGGAAATGAGCTAAGGCCACAAAACACCAACCAAAGTGTATGCAAGGGGCAGGTCGATGTTGACGAATGATGCTCGCTGGGAGGCAATGCCCCCAAGGTAAGGAAAGGTGAACAGGTTTGGCAGTGGAAAGGTTCATTCAATCAGGCTTTCAGGAAGTCACATTACCAGCCGTGACAGAACAATGGCTTACAGTAAAACCAGGGGTGAAAGTAAGGGGGTACGGTAGGGTACTGCATACCCCTAAAAGATTTAGCGGGGGTACGCAGTACCTGCAAGAGAGAGAGAGCGGCTGTCTGCTGTAAAAAATCGATGGGTTTGTTTCACTGTGCAGCCGTGAGTGCACCCACTAAACAGCCGTGACTGATTAGTTTTTCAAGAACAATCTAAAACACG
>NW_015114042.1:160417-172236 GCF_001443285.1 Poecilia latipinna | reverse complement strand
CATTGATGATTAACCCCTGGCACTTCCTGACACATTGCTCTGCACCGTAGCCTAAAATCCCAGAGTTCCGCACCACATGCGGAACCGGCGCCTGACGCGATGCCAGACTGTCCGAGCGTGGGCGAGCTCGTGAGTCGCGGGGGTTTTGGGCAAAGCTGCTCTTTACCTCACAGTGTTCGGTCCGCGTCGGTGCCTGCAGACACACTCCTTGTGTTTGCATTGGTGGATTAACTTTGTGTATCTCCTCTCTAACGGTGTGTGCACACGAGGGTGAATGACAGCAGATAAGCAAGGGTGCACAGCAGCAAATGTCAATGAAAAGAGAGAGAGAGGAGAGGGGGTTGTTCAAAGAGGGCCCTTTGCCCGTATCACGATGGGACAATGGTGACTGGCTGGCCTTCCACCTCTGATTCTTTCAAAGTAGAACTGTGTACATCTTTTTTTGTTTGTTTTTTTTAGGCTCTCAGAATTCAAGATGAAATTCCACAGCAGATCCATCCGACACCCCAGTGATCACCCAACGTGGTTAAAATCTGACAGTGGTGACAGCAGAGGTAAGTTTTCATTGACGTTCTCACAACAAAGGCGAGATTCCAAAACACAGCTATAAATTAGGATGGATTTTCAGGTGTACTGTAGTTGCAAAGCTCATAAAAATAAAAACGCGACCAAATTGAGTTTATCCCCTTTTCTTTTTCTTGTCTCTCTTGACTTTCCCCCCCCCTGCTCTCTCCCTCTCTCTTTGTCTGTCCCCCTCTCTGTGCCCCACTCTTCGGCCCCTCGGCTATCAGATTGCAGCGTTTTTCCCCTCCCCTTGTGCAAGCAGATAATTCCACCCGTGACCTCTTTGCTACCCGGCTCTAGGGCTGAGATTGTGAAAGCTCATCAAGCATACCTCCAGCCTGGATGGGCTATTTGTAAAAGCTACCATGGAGCATGTGCAGCTCGGTCAGTTCGGACACGCGAGAAGGAAAGCCCTACAGCGCTGCCAAAAGGAAGATTTTTTAAAAATGTCTCCTTTATGGTACCACGCAGGTGTAAGTTTTGGGAAAAAGATTTTAAAAAATTTTAAAAAGCCATCTTGGTTTGTAGAAGGACATCATTAAATCCACTGGGATTTTACAAAACTGTCTCATAATTACTGTAGGAAACTTAATTACTTCATGTTTAACAAACACACTGTACCTGGCCTCGTTTGTGTTTATTTCCCTTCTGCAAATCGGCTGTCTGCTGTCTTTGTCTACACACTGAAGGAGAAAAGAAAAAATCCATTGCTTTCAGAAACTGTATTTAAAAAAATAATAAATAAATTAAAAAAAAAAAAAGGAGCGAAAGTCCTTGTCCGTCTCTATGCTTTTCAGGGACAAGCACATGATTCATACTTACACGGTGACTGTGAAACCAGAGCAGGTGGCTCTCCTAATGTGTTTTCACAGATGTGATCTCTGCTACATTCTCTCATCACTCTGATTCCTGCGAAGACACCGGGGGGGAGGAGGACGAGGAGGTCTGCTCGAGATCCGACCACCAGGCAGACCGGCTTCGGCCTGCCTCACATCCAACGCCTTGTTTCGCACTTCTGGTTCGATTCAAAAACCCTTCACACACAGACTGAAAGATGCACCGACGCTGTGCTCACACTCCTGAAATTACGCGTGTTGTCACAGTAACATGCGTAATGTATTGTACTGTGGTTTTATACGATATTCGCTACCAGACATTTTGCGTGTATTTGCGAAGTGAAAGTAAAATGTGACGCTTTTATTTATTTAGAGGAAAATGTGATATTATTTGTATGGATTTGTATTTTGTCCCTTTAAACCTGATTCCCCTACAAACACATCCACTTGAACTAGTCGCCTCATGTCATTGGTAAATAGTGTTGGAGTGTAAAAAACTTGAGATTTGGGTGGAAATTCATCTTCCAGTAGGATTATCCTGAACGTACAGTCAGGAAGTTACAATGGACTATTTCAGATCTGAGCAATTTCACAAGTTACACTGGACCAGTCAAAGTCTACACCTAAATCCAATTGAGAATCTTTGGCAAAACTTGAATATTACTCTTTACACACACTCTTCATCCTTCCCCCTCTCTCCCCCCCAACTGAGCAGAAGCTGTATTTGCTGTGAAAGAAGATTCTACAAAAATGTTACCTCAAACAGGATGAGTACATGTGAATGCCCACACTATTCAGTTTTTTTTTTGTTGTTGTTTTTTTTTGCAGTAATATTTCTTTAACATATAAATCTCTGCTGCCTTTTTTGGGGGTAGAGGGGTTTTAAGCATAAATAATTGCAATAAAATACATTGAAGATTGAAACTGTAGTGTAACTACAAGGGGTGTGGATCCTTTTGCAAAGCCCTTTCATTATGTTAGAGGCTGTAACTCTCCAAATTCTCCTTTGCTTTTTTTCCACCCTCTGTAGCATTTAATCTAACATCTCCCCCGCCCCCTCCCTGTTAGTACTTTAGTCCTTATTGTTCCCCAAAGAAAAGAGCTTCATAAATAAGCATGCAGCAGCTGACAAAAAACAGCAGATCCACATTGGATGGTGTCTCGTCTTACACAAAGCTAATGACTGAATAAAGAGCAGAACTCGGGAGTTTGAGGGAAAGTCAGTCCTTCGGTCAGACAAAAACTCCTATCTATCCCCTGCTGCTTCATATCACGATCTTCCAGCTAATTGAAAAATGGTACGGCTTTGTGCGAACCTGTGGGGTCAAGAAACACGGTCGTCCTTCAAAGAGCAGAAGAAGAAAGCACAAAGAAAACAACTTTTTCTCCACACGCTAAGGGAGAACAAGTGTCCGGCTGCAGAGGATAAGTTATTATTGATGCACAGATAAAAAGGCCGGTCATCAAGAAGCCAGAATGCTTTCATGCCAGGCGATAAGCAGATCAAATACATAAATGTCAGATTTTTTTTTTTTTTTAAACTGAAACACTGGATCAAAATCTTTACCACTGAGCAAGACTGACATAAACTAAGTTGCGTAAAGGAGGCGCACCATGTCTAGCTGCTAATGAATATGTGCTACTTACGCCACATAAACCTTTACAAAACGACTGGTAAAGCTGGAACCAAAGGTTGTGTGAATTTTCCACTTAAACGTACGGGATTCTCCCACTTTGACTGTTTCCTACAAGTTGACAGCAACAAAATTGTTTCCAATCTGACTCATTGTGGGCAAGAACTTCCATAATGCCCTCCTCTAAACAGCTGCAATGCAACTGTTAATCATACCAAAATGCCAGATGCTTGTACTTCTAACTTACAGCCTAAGATCACAATTAGAGCTGCCTAATGACGTACTATATGTAATGTGCCAGATCTGAGGCTCACATAACACTAAAAGTCCTCGTTTAGTCACCGCTGCAAACAAACACGATGAACCAGTTGTCAAAATCTGTCAAGCAAGTTTTGTTGTATTTAGTTTCTTTATCATTCTTTCCTGAAAATGACTCTCAAATTGAAGAGCCTCTCTCAACCTCAGCTTTTACTGATGAGGAGCATGTGAAGAATTAATTACAACCAACATGTGACAGGAAGAGTCGAACCTACAACCTTCCGATCACAAGACAACTGCTCTGCCCACAGAGCCACATTCGCCCCCATGCTGGGATTTATTGGATTTAGAAGTTAGAAGCCAAAATGGATAAACATGAATTTTGGTGTATTGTTGGCATCCTTTGACTCCTAATAAGGCTCTGGTTTCGAAATAAAAGAATAAAAAAAAGCCATTCATATAAAGTTTGGGTTAAGATTTTGTAGAATAATTATCAGCATGAAAGTCACTGTAAGTTGGGACTTTCAATGTTTTGTGCCACTTTTAATTTTTCTTAGTGAAATGATGCATAGTAGTTTGGTGTTCAAAAGGGACAAACCCACATTGAAACTGTTTACGAATGGATAAAGTGGCCTAAAAATCAACCAAACACAACTCTGAATTTCTTGCACTACGTTTTAAGATAGAGTCCATTTCAGAAAACCGGTCAATTTGAATGATCTCTGCTACCTATGAGAAAAGGAGTCAAATATCCAGCTAGAAATCAATCAGAAGCTTGTTGATAGCTGGCTTCATCAAGGAAAACTTGCATAAGAGAAAATCTACAATGAATTCAAATGTGTGCATCCTGTTCCACCCAAAAAAAAAAAAAAAAAAAATACACAGCTGAAAAGGATCACTGGAGTCTGAATAGAGCCAACAAACACATGCAGACAGACATCATGTAAGGCTCATCTGCAGACAGGACTGAGCCTCAGCCTTACATGAGCTCAATTACAATCTTCAAACGACAGCAGAGTGTTCTGTGAATTGCGCGACACCCACTTGCAAGCAGCACGTTGACAGTCCGGCTGGTCAGGGCTCCGATGGCGCTGGCACTCACGCAGCTGTAACTGCCCTCTACGTTCTGGGGAGGCTGGCTGTCTGCAGAAGTGGGCGACAACAGGAGGGATCCGTTGGTCAAATACCGCAGGCGATCTCCCGGCGCCTGCGGCAGGAGCTGGCCATCCTTGAACCAGGTGACATTGAAAGGAGTGTCGCTGGACCCCAGGTTGCAGTCCAGCAAAAGTGGCAAACCTAGCTCCAGAATCACATGGCTGGGCCCAGCACCACAGCTCAGTTCCACCGCCGAAACAGGCTTTTCTGTGTAGGAAGAGAGGAAAAAACAGATCAGTTCACTAGGATGTACCATGACGGGTCTGGGACAGTTTATCTTTACTCCATACAACAGTTTTACGACTTTCTACAAGGAACTCTCAGAATATATGAAAAACAAAGCATTTTTCCTCACTTGTCTAACTTCTTTTACTATGTGATAAATTTGGGAAAAACATCATACTCGCTACTTTGAAACATTTTACTCGTCTCTGCAAAGTTGGGAGCACAGATGGATTTAACAGAACATTTATAAAACGGGCCGTTCTGAAATAGAGCGGAGACCGTTTCTTGGAGGAGGATCTTTAAAAATGAGATTGGCACAGTAAGAGTTTATTGGCACCGCTGGTAAAGATCTGTAAAAAAAAAAAAGTGTATAAATCAGTCTTTCACTGCAGTGGGATAAAATGAAAGACCAATTTTTAAAATGGGTATATTACTGAGAAGGGTGGGGGGAAAAAAATCACATATTAAGAAATAATTATTTCTGACAAAATCACAGCTTCCACAATAACAGACTTTTTCTACAACAATCCTTTTTCCAATATGACGATAGTTTGTCACGATTGAGCAAATATAGAACAGGGATTTATGAACCTGTTCTATGACTCTCTCTATTTGGTTTTTTCTCCATTTCATCATACAGATTTCCTGTTTTTATTCCTGGATACATGATAGAAGGCTTTTGATTTCGCCATATGTGTAGAATCATAAAAGATCCACTTACATAATGCTACACTCTCCTATAAGGTTCTCGCGGTCTTTTGAAGAGGAATGGGTTCACTGCATCAGCATCACAAACCCTCACGCACACCTAACCCTGCTTTTCTACATATTTGTTCTCCGTTTCCTGTAAACCCAGCCTGAAAACTTCAATGTGTTCCGTCTGACCAAAGTTTAAAGCTCCGGTGGAGTTAGGCAAACTCCAAATGTTTACGGTTCAGATGGGGAGACAGAAACGACTTCTTTTTGGCATGCTTCTTAGGCAGCTGGCTGGCATGTAAACAGTGGCTAATGGTTGTTATGGAGACTTGGTGACCTCAAGACACCTCTCGCTTTGCAGCGGTTCCCATACAGAACGCTTTGGAAATGGATTTCAACTCCCGTATCGTCCCAATCAGCAGCAAGCGTGTGCTACAAATGATGTGACTGGGTCTCCTTCCAAATATCCTCAATTTAAATGTTGCTTTTTGATTATTTAAAGAATAATTAAATTAAAAACACATTCATCTTCCCATCAGTTTTGACCAAGTTAAAACAAAACACTGATGTAGAAACATTGGTGTTTTACAGATTTGTACATTTTAATCCCCAGTGACTCCTCCACAAAAGCATCAGTGGTTGTGGCCATCAAGTTACATTTTGGTCACTTCCTGTTTTGAGGCAGGCTATACTCTAGACAGTAACAACAATCTTCTGGTGACTTTATCATGTAGCCACTTTTCCTTCAAGTCTTTCTTTATTGTGCATCTTGAATCTACCACAGTACTTTTTGTTTTTCTAGAGTTCAATATGCGTTAGCTGAAGCCATTTGGCTGCTTTTCTTTGAATCGGAAACAATTGGCTGGATTATTTTTTGGTATAGTTGGCATTGGCTTGGTTTCAACGTAATCCCAAATTTTCCACTTCTCAAGTAGAGTGTGAACACAGCCTATACTGTCATTTCCAAATCCCTGGAAATCTCTGTATCATTTTCCATTTCTATCAAGTTCAAGAACCTTTTCTGCAGATCATTTGATAATTAGTTTAGTCTCTTCAGAAAGGGCAGAAAAGTGAAAGCACATCCCATTATGTGATAATACAGTACATTAAAATGCTAATCATCTCAATACAGACAGCATAAATTGTTGTCAAATGCTGATTGATGTTTAGTGTTTGCTGCTACATTGCTTATGTATTTTTAGCAACTGTACTGCATGGCTTTCAATAGACTGATCACTGTTCTGAGGACAATTGATAACTTGAAAGTCAGCATCCTTTGCCATGCATTATGTATAACATGCACTTTGTAATATGTATGAGACCAGAGGAGGTAGTTCTCATATTAACCAAACAGCAAAGTGAACAAAGTACGTTTATCATTTCTTATTAAAGGATACAACAGCAAAAAAAAAAAAAAAAAAGATGAAAATCTTGAAAAATGTGTGCAGGCTTTTTGTGAGGTTGGCCTTACGGTGATTTGTATAAATCAGATAAACTGAATACAACAAGAACATTTAATCTTAGGAGTCTTTTCCCTTTGACTCTGTAGTGCAAAAGGAAAGTTCAGCTTTTCTCAGAGAGCTCTTCTAACACAAAACCACTATTTTCCCTCAGTCCTCAATCTTTTGCAACTGTTGGAAGGTCATCATTTCTCTTTCACTGCTTTTTCCCGTCACAGCCAAGACCTTTTTTTTCTCTCCTAATAAATTTTAATTTAAATGTTTTACTTTGCCTTTACACTGACATTCATTAGCGTTATACAGTGACTTGCCTCGATTTGCTCTGAAATCACTTTTAACAAATTGCCCCCAACTGCCTGACAAAAAGAAATATTATTTTGTGAAGCAGCAAGATTCCCTGACGAATCTTAAGGCTTTTTTCTTTTTTTCTTTTTTTTTTTTTACAGTGTGTGGAGTAGTCTGATGGTTAGTAGCCATTACTGCTGAAGACATTTATTACATCAGTAAAAGCTCTGGGTTGTCAACACTCATTCCCTCCTAAAGGAAGGCTAGAAGAAATGTGTACCTGGGATGCAAAGGAAGGATAAAACAAAGCAAGTGCTCAAGCCTTGGCAAATTAGAACAAGAATCTCATTGCATCATTTTTCCAGGAAAAACATAATGTTGCTTTATTACAGCTCATCTTTGTTTCTAATTTGGCAGTCACACTGTGCAACCACTCAAGCTCAGGACTAGAGATTTCTGTCACAATTAAAGATTTTGAAGAATGAAAGATTGCTTGACCGCTTTGCCTTTCTCAATCAGAAAATCATCCTGAAGAATGTTCCTTCTATCACTTACAATTCCATGTTTTATGAAGCAACTTGTTTGGATGCACCTTAGCATTGTAACAGGAATTGAAGTGAAGGTATTATTCTTCCAAGGACACAAGCCAATTGTGCAAAAAAATCTAAAACTTTTGCTCTGGTGTGTTTGGAACAACTGGCAGGCTCACCAACATAACCCCACATAGGCACACAAATGTCCAAATAAACAACATAAACTTCACAACTGTAGATTATTAATGTCTGCCGTATCTTTTTGTTGTGAACGGTTTTGGTTTGAATTGTTTTACACCGCTGAAGTAAGCTAAAACAGACGGCTAATGTGTAGCTAGCTGTACGCTATCACCACTCCAAGAAAACAGTTTTATTTTCAACAAGCTCACAATGATATGGCATCTTTCTACAACAGGTGAAGGAGGATCAGGTTTTGCTTTTGTCAAATATTTATTGCTTAAGCCTCCCATCTTGCTGTACTTGCACACCTACTGAAAACTGCATGTTACTCAGATTTAAATGTTTGGAAATCATGTGGTATAACACAGCTTGTTGTATGTCTATGAAGCATGTAGATCACTTTTATCCTCTCTCATTCTGAATAGTGCATTTATATTTAAAATACTGGTGTGGAATTTGTTGCATTTTTTAGTGTGAGAATGCAGTCATACCGTTTCTTATGCAGTCATAGTCCTAATTTATTTCTATATTTACAGATCAATTAATACATTAGGAGTGAAACTTTAAACCTCAATGAGATCTTCCAGGTAAGTGTTTTTTTTATTTTTTGTTTACTGAACTATTTACCAAGTAGGCCAAGTCATCCATTTCACTTTCAGTTTCAAGCCTTCTGCAGCCCGAGTGAACCCTCATCAGTTCAGACGTAGTGTCTGGACAGCATATCGTGCAGTGGTGTGGCTCTTGTGTGGCATAAACTGCATCTGGTATCAACATGGAAAATTCTGTGTTGCATAATGTCACGTCTTTGTTCCGACAACAATCTAATTTGAAAATCACTTTTATAGTTCATCTTTAAATTGGTCGACTTTCACATACACACAGAGCAGGTTACTTCCAGCTTCCCCGTCTCTGCCGTCAGACTAATTAAGTTAATGGGAAATGGAATTCTTCCCCTGATTAAATGAGGCCTGACTCCCCACCATCACCTCCTGATGAAGAGGTTATGCTGAGTGAGGCAGCTGACACATCCACACATATCTACACTGGAGAAGAAGAAGAAAAAAAGCCGCTGTACTGATGTAACGACACACCCATGGAGCAAATGCAAAAATCAGTCAAACTAAAGACTTGCGCATGAGAAGCATTTTAAAGCTTCTACGCAGCTGGTAATGTGTTTCAGCACAGACAGATCACCCCTAACGGCTCCTTGTATCCTCTCTCCCATTTCTAGTAATTAGGTCTCATTAAGTCATTAAAATGCTAACAGCGATTTCACAGCTTACCTCAAGTACGTTAAAAATAATTAATCAAATGAAAGGTGAGTATGATTCTGTATCAGCCCTCGAAGAGGAAAAAAGGGTGTGATTAAACAAGAGGGGGACATTACACAACTCTTTTCATTAATAAAACTTGCCACTTTTCATGTTATACTCGTTATATTCCATAATAAATCAAACAGTAGGGGAAAAAGCTCTGAAGATTTCCTGAAAAGAGGTTCAACACAATCTCCTGTCCTCTGCAGCAGGATTTAAAAGACCGGACGTATAAATCTGACTGCATATTCACGTGCGTCTGCTCCAGGAGTATTTGCTGATTTGAAGCCAAAGGTGTTCACATGCACGGTGCAGAGTCGCATGCGCCAAATCGGACCGACGCTGACAGATGTTGTAATGCTGACGCAACAACAGCAAGCGTGACATGAGGTAATGGTGCAGTGAAAGGAGGAGAGGATGTGAGACGTGGTCATTCTGCCAGTTTTCTTCACAAATTGTGTCTGCTGGGAAAACTGAGCTGTTGCAACGAACGGCAGAAGAGCACAACAACAACAAAAAAAAAACACAGGTGATCCAAAACAGATCAGGATTGAGCAAAAAACAAGTACTAAAGCATGAGAAGACAGAAATACAAAGGCAACACAGAAGAAAAATGGGCAAAAAAAATTATTTTATTGTTTATTTAACTACTGCTTTTCTCAGTGCAACCAACTGAGCAGAGTCGGTGTGTGTAATTTAAAATTCAGCCTCAATACAGCTGTTCTGTGAACACCTGAGAGGTTTGTTCAGTTCAGGGATAAACGTCAGAGAGGGCTTCGGTGCTCAGTATCCTGAGCCGCCAACATCCTATGGAGGACTGCTTAATCTGTCATCCGAAAACGAAGAGTGTGGCAAATGTGCCGCAAACCTGCCAAGACAAGGCCGTGCGCCTAAACCGAAAGGGCCAGTGAGGGGCGCATCAGCTAAGAGGCTCACAGTAAGTCTTAATGAGCTGGAGAGATTTACAGCCCAGTTGGAAGAATATCTGCACCTGCTCCAGAGTCGGGTAATGCTAATCGGTACGGCAGATAGGTAAGAGGAAATCCACTCGCAAAAGAAACCTACAAGAAGTCTTGTTTTTACTTTACCACAAACGACGTACTGGCATACAACCGGGTGGAATACACCTGAATATTTTTATCTGAATTGAAATTGCAGTTCTGGTCACACTAGCAAGAAATAGAGAAAAGCCATGAAATCTTTTCCCTTATTTAATAATTTACATCTTCTGAGCTTTATGGATCATGAAAGTCCAATACTCCTTACCTTGTAATTTTAGTAGAAGGTATTTGGCATTGGTGCCATGCTATCAGGTTTATCTGTCTGCAAACTCACGTAAACATACAAAATTTTTAAGAGCCACTGTTGATCGTGCCAAATCGACTTCCATCCGTTAAAATCAGCCCAATGCAGAGGCCAGATTGATACTTGTACAAAAAAAAGCATCACCCATAAACTGTCATTAAGCCTTTAGGTACACCTTACATTGACTGCTGCCCTTAGCAGGGTGACAGGATGAACAGTTTGACACCTTAAGAATTGGCATTGGTCCAATTCTGGACTACTGTTCCCAAAATAGACTGTGCTAAAATCAGGAAGGGTCTCCCGTACAAACCCACAGGTTAAATTGAGGCACGTATGCCGGCTTTGTAATCAATATCTGGAGACACGGGCAACATGATCTGAAGCTAAAATTGCCCGCGAGTTCCCCAAATGTTTTGACCACTAACAAAACTTCAGCAGTGAATCCTTGTCAAAATAGTTGCAACAAACCTTGTTTGGGTAAAAATCAGTCCGTCAGACTTTTGCAGTTTTAATAACTAAAGCAAGGAGGGATGTGATAAATGCTGCAGGGAGAGGGAGCCTCTTTGGTTTCAACGTGAAAGTGGAAATGCCTGTGCAATAACAGAATATCAGTGACTGTTTTCATCTACTATTGTCTAAATGTTTAGTTGTTCACAGAAAACAAATATTGATTAGTTTATTGGATCTAGTTGTAAGCCAGAATTTTTTTTCTCTTCCCATTATACCACTGCTGGGATTTAAACTTGTGTGGATGAGTTTTCAGAGACAGTAGCTCACGTTTTGTTTCGCCCTTCAGTCGGTTTGTCAGTCAGCTGCGTGTGATGGTTGAAGGAAGCGCTGAACTTTTGCCCCCTGATCATAAAAGGAAAGTCAGCTGTTTGGGAATTATTCAGGTACAGAGAACAACTTAGCGATGACCTGGAAACCACTGGATGTAGTACGATTTCAAATCTCCAAGGCAACCATCTTCTGCTCTTTTTGAGATTTGACTGTCTTGGAACCATATAATAACTGAGTCAGCCAGTTATTAGATGGTTTATTAGGTCACTTAAAAAAAAAAAAAAGATCAATTATATAATTAGCTAACTCGCTAAGATCAGCTCTCGTCAAGCTTCCAGTGTCAGTTAATTTTTGATTACCATTTACAGATGAAGCTGTATTTTTGCTTATATCACTAGTTCAACTATATTACAAGGATTTTGCAATTCTACGTAGCATTTTAAAGATGAAATTCCTAATTAATTGTATTAAAATACATAATTTTGTTTAAGCCTTAAGGATTTTCAAGATATTTCAAGGCAAGTTTTTCTAGATACTGATTTTAGTTCAGTCACTGGAATTTCATCTGAGGGAGTTATTTTATGTTTGTTTTTTT
>NW_015114042.1:143579-158674 GCF_001443285.1 Poecilia latipinna | reverse complement strand
TGTGCAATAACAGAATATCAGTGACTGTTTTCATCTACTATTGTCTAAATGTTTAGTTGTTCACAGAAAACAAATATTGATTAGTTTATTGGATCTAGTTGTAAGCCAGAATTTTTTTTCTCTTCCCATTATACCACTGCTGGGATTTAAACTTGTGTGGATGAGTTTTCAGAGACAGTAGCTCACGTTTTGTTTCGCCCTTCAGTCGGTTTGTCAGTCAGCTGCGTGTGATGGTTGAAGGAAGCGCTGAACTTTTGCCCCCTGATCATAAAAGGAAAGTCAGCTGTTTGGGAATTATTCAGGTACAGAGAACAACTTAGCGATGACCTGGAAACCACTGGATGTAGTACGATTTCAAATCTCCAAGGCAACCATCTTCTGCTCTTTTTGAGATTTGACTGTCTTGGAACCATATAATAACTGAGTCAGCCAGTTATTAGATGGTTTATTAGGTCACTTAAAAAAAAAAAAAAGATCAATTATATAATTAGCTAACTCGCTAAGATCAGCTCTCGTCAAGCTTCCAGTGTCAGTTAATTTTTGATTACCATTTACAGATGAAGCTGTATTTTTGCTTATATCACTAGTTCAACTATATTACAAGGATTTTGCAATTCTACGTAGCATTTTAAAGATGAAATTCCTAATTAATTGTATTAAAATACATAATTTTGTTTAAGCCTTAAGGATTTTCAAGATATTTCAAGGCAAGTTTTTCTAGATACTGATTTTAGTTCAGTCACTGGAATTTCATCTGAGGGAGTTATTTTATGTTTGTTTTTTTACACCATTTTACACTGTCAATCAATCATCAAGTATAAACGCTTGGCAAAAATAAAAAAAATAAAAATCCCACTCAATTAGCTGGATCTAAAATAAAAAATGTGACGAATAATCAAAACATAATAGCATGCTGCACTGTGATTCAGCACAAGCTGAAACTATTAACCAATAACTTTCCGTGTCCTGTGGAGAGGAGCCGCAGTGAAGCTGTTAGTCAATCAGCCATGTAACAGCTGCTGCGTCGAGCGCGAGCCGTTCCAGCTGCGTTTCCTCTCACACAGATACACCAATGTTTTTCTCACACCAACTTACGGGCAGAAACAGAATCGCATTCCTAAAAAGCCCACAATAATTCAAAGATTTTGGTAAAGTTGAAATCTACAGCCGCATAGTCTCTGTAAATGCTGTCTCTTCACAGCAGCTTTTTAATTGGAACTGAACTGAAATGTAAGGAATGTTTTTATTATCTCTACAACTAAAATGACACGATTCAAGGTAAATTTAATTTTGTGTTAATCACAAGGCTGCATAGAAGCGAATGGCTGAAGCGCCAATGTTTATAGTTAGGCCACATACTTCACATAAAATAGTACACATTGTGTAAAAAGTAAAAATTTTATCAGTAAAGTCATGTTTTGCAATGCAGTGACTCCTAAAAGTGAGTTTTCGCTACCAACTGACTAATCAGACTTAGTCAATCAGATAAACACAATTTTAATGCATGTTATTATTGTCTTGTTTATACACCGAATTTTGATTGTGCGGATGTTTTTGTTTCTCGCAGTTGATCAATAAATATTTATTGACATAGAAGTATTGCCTGGTATGTATATATACAAGTTAGAAATAATCTAATTTATTTGGGTAATTAAATAAATCAGTGAGCAAAATGATTTCAGAAAATCTTTCAAATACAACTGATTTTATTTACTTTTAAAATGACTTAAAACTATGTTCAATTAGACAATTTATACTCAGAAACACTGAACAGAGCCCCCTAAATTAAACGTCTCACACCTATTGAATTGGTTAAATTGGAATAGTTTGTTGTGCTGATGTGGGGCGATGGGGCAAAGCGGAGCTAGAGAATGAGAGGGGGCATTCCTCTGGAGTGTCTCCTGCATGCTGCTCTATGTACAGTGCTCATTCATACCAGCCAAGCTTCCTCCAATCACAGAGCTTCTCTCTTGCATGCACTGCCCCCCAGCTGCATGGGGCCTCCAAATGACCATGTCAAGGGCCAGATTCATGCAAGAGTCAACAAGGCTTGCAACAAAGCTAACATGGGAGTAACACAGCAGGTTCCGGGTATAAACATCCAAATTCACAGCACGGTTATCCTATGGTAAGGAACTGGCAACACCAGTTTTTGAGGTCGAAACTGTTGTTAGACCAACTGGCGTGAAAATGGATGACAATGATGTGAATTTAAAGAAAAAGCAACATGTGAGCTGGACACTTGCAACAACTTATTTTAATCTCATTGGTCCTTTCTGAAAGATGAAGCTGAAGCATATCAATATAACGCTTCAAGGTCACAGATTTCACACAAGATCAGGACGAGGCATAATATAACACTGCATAAGTCATTTGACATCATGCACTGCAGTGAGGCTCTGATCAAGCTTAACATCTGCTCACAGCGGGATTCTCGCAAGATATTTCCTGTCAGAGGGCTGTAGTATGGTCTTTGAATAGTATGCTGCATGTAAATGAGGACCATTTGCATACTCATTACAAATGCACAGATATTTGTTAAGGAGATCCATAAAACGTGCTTTTTTTTGGTTCTGTTGCGCAGGAAAATATTAGCGGGCTACAAGTGAAAGAACAGCTCAACAGGAAGTGTCAGAGAACTGCCTCTTCACACAGAGTACACATCGGTAAAACCTCGACAAATAAGCCACTTCTGCCCCTCCTGCATGGCCTCCTACAGAGCAACTCTGCTCTCAAGAGGCCGAGCAAACAGCAAGGAGAAACTGAGAGCCGGTGACCTGCGGTTCAATTAGCAAGTGAATATTGCCAGGGCTGCTAACGCTTTCATAACATGCTGCACCCTGCCTTTCAGACACCGACTGCTCGAATGGACTCGAACTGGATTAAACCTCAACAGAAAACGGACGGACACAAAGGAGGGAAGCTTACCGATGTGACAGCGAACCTGTGCTCTGAAGCCAGAGGAATTTCTATACAGCCTTTAACCTAAAGTACTGCTCGCTAAATGCTTGACTCAGAACATGTCAGAAAGCTGAGAACCTGATGTAATGAAGTAAGATGGTGCTGTAAATCAATCATCTGTCTCAACAATAATACGACTGTTCACTGGCATTAAAGTACAACAAAGTCAAAGCAGCAGTAATTCAAACAGGTTTCGTCTCTTCAGGACAATGAGACGAATCAAAAACATTTGCATTAGAGAAATCTTAACATTTCTGTACTTTTACAGACGGATGAAGAGTCTTTCTGGTAACTGAAGAAAAAGAAAAAAGATTAGACACCAAAGTTCGGCACGGTCATCTGTTGCACTTTGTATTGGTTAGTTTCTTGGTTTCCCTCTTAGCTGAAAACTTCTCTAAACATCCAACCAGTCCTTACTGAGTAGTCACCCTCCCAGCTTCAATTATTTGCCAGATTCACCTGTTGAATTTCTATCATGTCCCGAGTCCTACGTAGGATACAATTCCCATTTTGTTTTCCTTATGTTTGCGTTTATTTCAATAACTCAATGATTGTTTATAACCCTGGGTACTTTGGTCCTCCACAACCATAATGTGACATATTGCATGGCACGTTACACTGTGCAAGTTTCAACTCCCGCCACATTGAACAATGAGAGACTCAAACCTGCCACAAAATTATGTTAGAAAAGTCTGACAGAGATATTATTATAATAAAATGATGGTTATTAATCTACTATTCAACTTTAAAATGATCAGTCTTGATTATAGTGGTACGCTTAACTTGAAGACCTTGCACAAGAACAGTTTATTGTCAACTTTAAACATAGTTCACTTAAAACTTCAGCAGTTGCTATAAATTAGGCTCCTATTTTTTTTCTAGAGACTCTGCCTTGGTACTTATTGTGTTGACATATAATCAGACAATTAAATATTTTTACTCTTGTTTTTGGGGAGATAAAATTGTGTTAACACTAATTGTACCAGTGGGACATGTTACGAGCAAAAATGACGTCCAGACATTAGTCAATAGGTCCAAGGTAGTGAAGGAGAAGACAAGAGGAAAACATTGGGATACTCTGCTACATCTATCTCTAGGATCCACTGACCCCTAATTAGTGTTACCCCCCGTTTGGTTAAACTAACTTCAGTGAGACGCTTCTTGAAGCCATCTACCACACTCTGAAATCGCTCTGAAGAAAATTGTCGCACTCCTTACGTTCAACTGTGTGATTTTTTTTAGAAGTCTGTGCTAGTTACAACTTGAAGTCTTTTTTCAGGGTGAGTTTGTTTGGATGGACAGACTTGATGTGTTTTTAGTAGTCTTCTATACTGCTGTCGACAGTGAAACGAGTGATTAATTTCAAATGCTTTTTAAGGGGTTAAAAAAAATGTGATCCCCTGATTGAAAAACAAAAGGTCAGTAGAGGGGTCTCCAGGGATGGATTGGTGCACCCCCGCTTTTTAATGATATTTTACTGATGCACACCTTTTGTGCTACAGCTGTATGTGATATTAGGCATTTTAAGTGAGTGAGGGTGTTGTAATACCAAAAGTAAATAAATAAATAAATAAAAATGTTGAAGTTTTATGAAATTTTACTGTAAAACTTTAAAAAATATTTTTTCTCCAGATTGTATTGCTTATTTTTATGACTTGAATTTTCAGAATCCTTAGTATTGGTATTAACTATCTATGACCAAATACACATGACCAGAACTCTCTGTTTTTTATGAACTGATGGATGTTCACCATGAACACATTGATGAATTGTGATGTTTACAGAAATAAAGCTGGCAAACAGAGCCATATGCTCAGACATTTCAAGAGCCACTGTCACCAACAACTGAATAAAAACATGCACTAACCTTCACCATCACGCTGACTATTTAAAGCCGCAATTGCTACAGCACAAGGTCCCTTTAAAAAAAAAAAAAAAAAAATCAACATATTCGTTCCACAAATATAACTTAACCCAGGGCGTCTTTAAATAATATGCGTCCTAATTTAGTATCGGCTCTCTGGGGAATGGATCAAGATACAGTCACAAATCACAGCTAACACACTCAAGCTCCCAGACAAGCAAGGAGGAACACTGGGAACATTGCATTACCTAACCAAATGCGTACACACACACACACACGCACACACACACACACACACACACACACACCCACACACCCACACCCACACACACACACACACACACACACACAAACAAACAGAAGCTTAATTTGCCATGTTCCATTAGCTGTTTTCTAAACAGCCTGTTCTATTGTTAAAAGTCTCAAGATATCAGCATGTGTGTCAGAAATGTAAGAGGGATCAAAATTTCGCAACAACACTATGGATACATGCATCAATCTTTAATTATTTTAATAGCTTACAGCTGAAAGGAAAACAAAAATGAATAAACTTATTTGGTGAAGAGGAGTAACAGATGTGAAAGGAAAATCTTTTATGCTTGCATTTTAAAATGCACCATTTTTGAGAGAATAACGTCTCCCTCCAGTGAGTGTTTGAATTTACATCAGAATTGCCATGAAAGTCCTTCCACGGGCGTTTTGCATCTATTTACAATGAAAATGTTTAGTACTTAAATCACTCAAGTGTTTACGTCTGCCTGTCAAGGTTTTTTCAGCAACAATTTTACAAATTGACAAGTGCAGAGTTTGAGAAAACAAAAATGACAGCTTTTTGAGAGACAATGAAACAAATGAATCCCTCCGGTTGCGGAGGGTCAGCAGAAGTTCTAAAACTTCTAATTTGGAAGTGTTCCACCAACTCCTACAGAGTTAAAATTCAACACTTTGAAAGTGTCTATATTGGTCCACTCTGGATGGTGTAGAAGTTACACTTTTGAAAGTGTTATTTGTGATAGAGTTGAATCAACACTCACAGTAGTTGAAATCAAATACACTTCAGTGTTAATCTACCCAACAACTAGTGTATATTGTCAAAAGTTAACACTATGAACGTGTTAATCTAACACAGAATGGTGTAAAGTATATATTAACATAGAAATCAGAGTTTTGAAATACTACTGGCAGGGTGCGCTGTGGTGGCGCAGGGGTTAAGCACAACCCACATATGAAGCTGATGATAATTTAACTTTAGAACATGGACATGCCCGCAACGGCGGAGCTAACAAGTTTCATCACCAGAGAGAGTGACTGTGTCATTCTGAAGTCCATGTGACATGAAGTACAACAAACCAAGAGAAGAACAGAAAC
Organism: Poecilia latipinna; assembly: GCF_001443285.1. Classification (NCBI taxonomy): domain Eukaryota; kingdom Metazoa; phylum Chordata; class Actinopteri; order Cyprinodontiformes; family Poeciliidae; genus Poecilia; species Poecilia latipinna. The sequence continues at coordinate 152,481 of NW_015114042.1, read as the reverse complement.
ATCGGGCGACTGGTCACTAATGATGAAACAACACAAATTCAAAACATGTTAACGTAGTCCGTAGCTCTAGCTAGTTTGCCATTTGTTGCCAAGTGACTGATGATGACATTGGTGACAAACTTTACCCAGAATGCACCTGGAGACAATAAGGACGATTCATTTGTAGTTTTGTGTGTCATGAAGTTAAATATAAGAGTGAAAATAAAGCCAGTCATGGAACACAACATTTTATTCAATATTTTACATCCACTATGTCACTAAAATCAGTCAGTCTGGTAAAGTTTTTAGCAACCATGAGTCAACAATGGAGCACCCTACTATATAACCTACTGGGGTATCATAAATTGTTTTCAACAGGAGAGGGCTTTCCTTTACACTTCTCATCAGATGTTATAAAGAAAACTAGGATCCCTGAAGTCATGTTCTGCCTCCCATGTGTGCCCCCTGTAGGTCCAGGCTGGGACCCCCACTCTATCTGTTGCTCCTTCCCTGATGTGATGTCACAAATATGTTGCGATTGTGGGAGGAACTGTCTGATGTTGATTTCTAAATCAACACCAGACTGAATGTTGATTTAGACTGTTGGAGTTAATTTAGAAATCAACACTGGACTGGATTGCTTTTTGTTTAACTCTTTGGGACTCTTTAGTGAGTGTTAGGGAAACTAACACTCACTAACACTCATGTTGTTGAATTAACATTGTATTTTTAACATACAACACTTGCACTGGAAATCTGACACTTCCAAATTTGCTGTGTAGTACTCCGATGTCAAGTACACAAACAGCTCAAACTAATCTTGAATATAGCTTTTCTGGAAAACAAATTTAACATATTTAGAGCAAAAGCTTTTCAGTGGATTTGAACAAAACTTATAAAACAAACTTTGAAGCTTCTTTAAAATCTTAAGCCCAAGGCCTGCTTCAGACTAATTCAACAATCTCCTGTGGTCTCATGGATCTCTAACAACATTCAGTCAGTGCTGCATCATGGCAAATATAGAGGATCTAATTCATGTGTTATGGAAAACATTAAGCTAACAAGGTTGCCAACTAGATGTTCCCTCGTCGGTATATCATTGTGCTTATGATTCTATTCTATTTGCAAAATGACGTTTTGTCAATTCAAAGCCCAGTCTTGCAACCTGAATTGGTGCTAATTATGGTTCTGTAATTATTGGCGTGAAAGGTGAATACATCATTCATTTTAGATGATTAATGAGATACTTGTGGTTGCAGGTAGAGCAGTAGTTTCTGAAATAAAGGAACATTTCACTGATATTCTGACTTACTAAATATGACTGAATTATCTTGCAGAAATGTTTAAATGTTAAATGTACTGTTGCCTCCAGACTCTAGAAATATATTTAACATAAAGGATATATGTATCTTGTCAGAAGTTGGTATTAGCAATAAACAAACAAGGAAATACCCACAGATTAGTTCTTTAAAGATATAATTACAGTGCCAATTCAAAAGTTGTAGGGGAAATACTTTAAAGATGAAGCTACAGACTAAATGAGCTACAATAAAATGTGTGAAATGAGTGGGTATGTAAAATGGGTCTTCTCTGACAGATTGTCAACCCCAAAATGCCTCCCCACCCTTCCTTCAGTGCAGTTTTACTGCCAGGTGCTTTAAGTTAGAAAATGGACTTTGAACACAGCACGGCTGTGTAATAAATTTTGTGTCTCAAAATCACTTTCTACCCATTTCTGTCAAGGTGACTAAGATTTTTATTGTCTACATTTTATTGCTGGCTTTACAAAAATATTTATCACATACTTTGCAAAAGGGTTAATTACTCAAACCTGACAACAACAAGGATATATTTCTTCTAGGTACTTACTATTTCAATTATATTTACAGCCACCCTACTACACTCTCAAAATGAGAAATTCAAAATTAAAGTTATGATATAGAAATGTGAGGGTGATTTAATGTCTTATTTTAAAATATAGTACTCTATCATTTTTCCCCTGTACAAGTTCAAAGTGTTCTTTTGATTGTTTCAGTTTTATATCATCACCTGTGACGCTCCACAGAGACCCCATTAAAGAAATAAGCGTTTTACTGCGACACCACCAAAGGATTTATGAAGTACCTATTTGAAGTTTCAAGTTTCCACTTCAGTCACCAGAGTCTGATCAAAGGTGTGCAGGAAACATTTTTATTATGACAAATGGCCCTGATAGGGAACCATTACTTTGATAATCACCTAAAACCTTAAAGTTGAGTGTGCGGCATTCACATTCTCTGACTGTTCAAGCATTCCACGTGTAGTATTTTTTTCCCCCCATCTGGTCAATGTCGCATTAGAATGAATCACCACTTTAGCTTGTAAAATGTGTTAAGCATAAATTGTACTACATAAACTGAAGCAAATGGATCTAATAGCTTCTGTGCAGGAACGTCAGAATTAAGCTTGCATGCACAGATAACTTTTAATAGCTTATTTCAGTTTTTGACCATTTTTTTTCTCCACTTCAGCGACTAATAAATGACAAGTAATAAATGGTTCTTTGATCTAGATAACAGGTTTTCTGATTATCAAATACATTATTTTAAATATTACACTGGTTTGTGCTACATGCAGCAGACCCTGTTTGAGCTACATGCAAGCTGCCTGCAAATAAATGAAATCCTAACACTTGAAATACCCTGAGAAAATCCTTATAACTGCCTGTTTTAATGTCACTAAATATACCTTAATATGCATTAATACACACAGTAGAGACTCCCTTAGCATTACAGGAGAGGATAAAAAGATTCCTTATGTCCTGCTGTCAATCAGTGACAAGTAAAAATGAATGATGCTCCTGGATTGGCTGTTATAATGCAAACACCAACCAATAGCGTCTCATGTAGCATTCTGGCTGGGTGTTTAAAGTGTTCCAAACCTACACATGGTAACTTATAATCAGCTTGATTGTAAAGCAGCTGACTGCAGGCTAGTTCCCCAACTACTCAGCTTAAAAACTAAGTAATTAGCTTTTTATTTTTGTGTTATTTAATGAAGGGCAGATGAACAAACAGGGAACCTTTTCTGTACAAGAAGCCCTTACAGCTAATTGGTAGATGAAGTGAAATTATGTAGTGCTTTTATGACCACACTCAAGTCACATTCACCCAGTTGCACACTAAGTGTCTTGTTCAAGGAGAGGTCAGCATTTTACAGGGGAGGAAGCTGGAATTAAACCCACAACTGTCTTATTTTAAGATGACCGCTCTTCCCATTGAGCCACAGTCAACGCAGGATGGTTAGAAATACTACTTAATTGACAATATGTTTGTTCTACTGTATAATTTTGCTTCAAGTTGTATATCAAAATCAAAGTAGCAATAAATCAAGGTGATTTCTAAGAATATAGCTGGAGGAATTAATATTATTTTTGCAGCAGTAAGAATTATTGTTGCTTATTTGAGAAATAAAGATAATTGGTTCATGTTGTACATTTTTGTTTAAAATGTTAAATTGCTAAATACAGTACTGCATATTTTTACTACAGGTTATCATACCATGAGAATGTCAAACAGCAAAAGCCCGTTAGAGAATAATTCAGAATTAAAACAGTGAAGTCATTATGTCTAATTTGTATCTGAGAAAAGCTCGTCACTGACATTTTGTTAGAACTTCAGATAATGATGTCAACACATTATAAAGTCTTGCAAAAAGAAAAAAAAGGAAAAAAGTACCACTCCTGAATAACTACTGGTTTCTAATCTATGAGACAAACTAATTAAAATGTACTTGCAGTCAATGTCCTGTCTAGAACTCATACATGCTCTATTTGGTTAGTCTAAGAGGAAAATGCAGCTTGACGAATGCACCATGACAAGACCAGTGGAAGAGATGAATGTACATTTAAGTTTCATCAAGGCATATCACACTCTGCTGCTTCTGTGGAATTGTACCGGGGGGAGGGTGGGTGGATTGCCAAAGTGGGAGTTGGGGGTTTTAAGCTGGACAAAGCAGAAACATAAAAAAAAAACTAGTTAGCGCACAGGCATAAGATAAATGTGAGTTAATAAAAGTCATGCAGTCATGCCTAATAAAAATGGTGTGTTTTTCAGGTCAGTGTTCAGTCACTACCTGTGACTCATTATTCTGAAAATCCAATTCAGTTTCACATAAACCCTTGCATAACTGTAGATAATTATCTTTTTTAATAGCTGCAGAACTGTTTGACTAAACACAGGGAGAACAAAGAGCCGTCTAGACTTTTGTTAAGATCATTTGTTGTGTTAAGTGTAGCACACATATTTCCATTTGATTCTTGGAGTGAACAGATACACATTCTTTGTGTATGTAGGAATAGCCCTTGACCTCAAATTTGCCCGGCACCCATTAGGGCATCCCTCACTGTACCCAGTGCTTACCAGCTTGTATTACCACAGCCACTTCCACTCAACACTCCAGTTTAGGAGGTCAGTGAAATGTACTCAAAGGTCTGCAACAAAATTAAGGTCACTGGTCCAAGCAGTGAACTATCGGACACATAATAAAGCTCATCAATTAAGAAGTCTCCCTGTTTATCAAAATCTAGTAAATCTGCAAAATGGTCAATGGGGTGGACAAAATGGTAAGAAAATTATCTGGTTGTAAAAAACTAAACTTAGTAAAAAATTGTATATATGAAAAACATTATAAAGTGTATTGAAACTTCTGAAATGTCAAAGGTCAATGATGACAAGAACACTCAGGCAAAGTTCCTTCTCCCAACACAAATTAGTACAAAATGTTAGGTGTGTACATTTTTGCAGTTATCAGAATATTGATTTTTTTAAATCAAATATCACTATTATTAGTAGTAGCACTGATAGTGGAAGCACTGTAGTATTTTCATTTCATCAGCAACATACATTTTCTTGTCAGTGTCACATTATCTCTGTCTGCAATTGAAACACAAAATGCATCCAGCTTTCTCTGCATTGTGTCTTTTTGAGCAAAGAGGATATTGATTAAGGTTATTATTATGAAGCCAGAAATGATGGTTATTTCTCAAGTTATTTTCTAACTTGATGGTACACAAATAGCAGCTCCAATAGAAGACAAGAAGACCAAACAATAATGTCCCTTTGTCATTGATGGTTCCAGCCCTGCAGGGCTCTTCTTCAGGGTTTTCCCCAGTGTATTATAAGCCTGGCGGGCCACCAGGCTTTATTTGTGCCCCCACAAGGCTAAGCATTAGTTATTTAATTCTTTTTAAAATGTTAGCATTTTTAAGACTTTATAGTTGATGTTCTGGTATTAACCTTCCAATCTTTCAATAACACATAATTGTCAAGTGATATGTCCTGTTGTTGACAGGACATATTTTCAAATGTCCTGTCAACTTTACACATATTTTTAAACTCAAAAACACAACAGACTACTGGATGAATGATTGCCCTAGCACCCCAACCACCAGTCTTAGCAAGTTTTCTGCGGAAAACCTTACACTTCATTCATTCTCACTCTACTTCACATGGAACAGTGATGGGTTTTGATCACCACGACCAATTCTTTGTAAGGGAATCAAAAGAGTTGACTCCCATCCGCTGCTCAGCTCTCACTCTCAGTGACTCTGCCCTGATCAAAACCTTGTTTTGATTGGCAGCATGTCTTCTCAAAACCAAATAACTAAGACTCACATCAGCACATCCATGCTGAGTCATCATATTTATTTGAATGAAACCTGACAGATTGGTCACTGAGTTTGGCTCTATTATGATTGCCTTTGGTAGATTTCTAAGCAGTGTTGTGTTCATTTGTTTTTGTGTTAAATATATATTATTTCTAAACTTTTGTGAGCAGATATTAAAGCACAAAACCTCACAGATTTATGGACTCTTTTTGTTCCTATAACTATTGTGTGAGGCGTTTGTATGTGTATCTGAACCGTGGATTTATTAATTACAGTGTGCCCACCTGTATGTAATTCAAAAAGCTGATTTCCAAATAGTAAAAATTTACACAAGTTCAGAAGACTTTGAACATTTATTCCAACAATCATTGCACTCTGAACAATCACTGATAATTGCTTTTGGATTGTCTGGAGGCTCTTTTCTTTGGATTTGGATTGGATTCAGAAAAAAATGTTTCTGAAGACTCAAAGACAAAGCCGAAACAAGTGAAAAATATGAAAATGGTGTTTCGCAGAGCTTCACTCAAAATTAATAAGCTTGGCATAGCATAAGAGGGTAAATAATTACAATAGTGTCCCAGGGTGATCAGTTGTGATTGACACGGTTGGCTTCCAGAGTTTTCATTTCAGAAAACCGCTCTTGACTGAGACTTGCACTTGAACTACAGCAAACATAAACAACGAATCAAAAGTCAACTTGAGGTGAAGAAAATATTGGGCCTCCAGAGCATACAAAATACTGAAGGGACTACATATCCCATCTAGCCTGAGAACAACTCAGAAATCCCTTGAATAGGTTTGAGAGTGTCACTGGAGAAAGAAAAATCTGGGTTTCCCTCCTGGACCTATGACCCAATTTCAGATAAGGAGAACACAGTAGATGTATGAATGAACCACCTGCTAACAGTTGCTATAGACATTAATGGCGTTTTAAACACACAGTAAATACATTTCACGCTCTGTTTTGATGCAATGAACACTCATCACTGGACTATAAGATGATAAATTATGGAATATTCAACTCAACCTTTATTTTTCCGTTTTTATCTCTCTTATGTAAGAATCCAATGCAGTTGCATGTGGCTTTAAACAGAATATTCCAAAGAAATAATGCTGAATACCAGATAATAATTATAGTATACTAGTTTTCTATTTATCTAACAGTAAAATCCAGCTTGTTAGCTAAAGTATGCATGAGATAAGAAGGATCATTTCATTACCAAGAATTCAGCTAATGTTAAGCTACTGAATACAAGCATTATTTAGTTGATGAGAAGCTAAACATTTCAAAGAATTAAAGCATAGACATTGAACAAACCATACACATTTCTGTAGACTTATTTGATGAAATCACAATAGACAACCTACATACTAGATTTCTGGTTCTAGGTGTGATGGCCTCCATTGTGGAATCAACTAATGTAAAGAGGATCTCATTGGGGGGGAATTTTATTCTAACTTACTTGGGGCCTGTAGTGCGTGGTTATCCATGGCCCTCTATTCACTTATCAGATTAAGGTTAACAAAGAACACATTCAGCCTCCTTCTTTCCCCCAACCTTCTCGACTCAGCCTTTTTCACTTCCACATCAATTCTTGCACATTGTCCTTGCTTCTTTGCAACTACTGATACCAACACATAATGAAAGAGGCTCAAGTTGAAGTAGCACAAGATGCGAAGCAATGTCCGGACACCAACAGTTGTTGAATGCGAATAAAGGATGTTTAAAGACATTTAATTTTAAAACAGCAGCAAAACTTGCAATATGTAGTGGAACGTAGACACTTTTTCGATTTAAGACACATAAAGCCCCATATGTATGGACCCATAAACTATACATTTTATTCAACCATCTGACACTAAGTAAGCAAATCAGGGTTAGATATCTACCTGTCTTTCTATGGGTACTACATCTATTCAGACACACGCAGAATTCCTAGTATAGATTGGTTTCATGCCCTTGAAACCCATTATACATATAAAATATGATGTGCTGTAAAAAGTTGTCTTCCATCAACCTGTGAGACTATCGCTCTTCTGTCCAACTTGATGATTTATAGGTTCTTAACAGCCTCTTGTTTGAAAGGTTTTTTTCAGCCATTTAATTACAGATCTAGAAGTTTCCAATCTGATGCAAACTTTAGTTTTCCATCTGAAAATGGCCGTGAAGTGATATTTGAAAAGCCTTACATAAAATTACCAGCTGAATAGTGAATGGAGGGCAAATTGGGAGGAAAAGGAACATGCCGGGTCTAAAATAAAGTAACTGTTTTCACCGAGCTCATGAATGTCTCTTTGCTCCATATAGACCCCATAACTATTAATACTGTGTGTCCTCTAGACAGTATAACTTAACAAGATTAGATTACATTGACAGTTAGCACATGCAGACTTGCTAAGCATAAACACGTTGTGAGTGTCTGCTGGGGTTTTCTGTCTGTTAAGTCCTGTCATCTGATTGTTTTATGTAGAAATTTGTCAATCATCAAAACACACCAGTGACACTGTAACTCTATCACTGCTGTAAATTACATTTAAGAGATCAAGCACTCAAGATTAAGACTTTTTGCAATTTAATCTGTCTCATCTATTATCTGATCAAATATTTTTCACAAAATCTAATTATTATTTTCTTGAATTCATTAGAATTACAGACATTTGAATGAGATAAGTTGCTTAGAAAGTTGCTGACATTAAAAAATTGGGCTATGCTTTTGTTGCTTTTGGGAAACAATGTTGCTGTAAATGTAGCTCTAAATCTCCTTTGACAGGTTAGTGAATTTGTAAACATCACAGTGTGCAGGTCTGTCCCAATAAGAAAAACTTTGGGTTAGTTATATATAAACCCCAGTTTACTGAACTCCACACCTGTAAACTTTGTAGTTCTTTTTAACTCAGGAAAACAGTGATTTTTACAGTGTATTGCTAGTACAGGCAAACATTTCTAACATTCCTCTCAATAAGTACTGGAAAACTACAGTCAAATTCTAATAAAATTTAAATGAATTATTCTATAACTCACTTATTAAATTGGAATAAACAATAAATAAATGTTCCACAGTTATTCTAACTGGAGTAATCAAGGAGCAGACATTATTTCTGCAGGAGTAGAGAACTGGTGCTTTTACGTTTTAAATAAAAGCAAATCATGATATAGATTCATCGTTTTATTTTATCATTTGCAGACCTTTTGTGGGGTTTTTGTGTTTTTTTTTTTTTTTTTTTTTTTTTTGGGGGGTTTAAAAAAACTGTTGTTTTTTTTTTTTTTTTTTTTTT